>NW_027499791.1:0-106247 GCF_021521415.1 Bidens hawaiensis | reverse complement strand
TTAGTGTTTTGAGGTATAGTTTTTTTTGGGGAGGGTTTTGGTTGTATGGCGAGAGATATTCCAACTTCTCGTATAAAGAATACGGCATCAAATTAATACTTGCGCCCAAATCCGCCAATGCATGGCTCATCGCATCACTACCAAACAAAACTAGAATCGTAAACACACCCGTATAAAGAATACGACATCAACTTCTTGGGTACGCGGTTCAATACTACCGCCAAACAATCTCCCATGAGCGGAATCGATGATACCTCCCCCAACCTATCCTTCCTCTTCAACAAGTCCTTAAGAAACATTGCATACTTCGGCATGTGTTGGAGGGCTTCAATGAACGGAAGGTTAATTTTCAACTGTCAGAACATATCAAGAAAGTGCCCATACTCCCGCGTATATTTTTGGTGTTTCGCGCGAGCAGGATACGGGATACGAGAGTGATCAATCAAAGGTGATGGCCGGACTTCAACTGGCTTCTTCTCTACTGGCGGTGCTACTGGTGCGGTGTTCTGCACTTTACCCGGTACTTCCTTCTCGATTTCTTCATCCATCACCTCCTCATCTTCCGCTTCAGCTTCATTCCGGCGCACCTCGGGACCCAAAATCCTACCGCTACGAGTAGTAATTGCCTTAATTTGAGCCGCCAAATTTTGCTGAGTTGAACCTGAAAACTGTCCCGGAGGTCTTTCATTCAACTGTCGGGCAATATCACCAATGGTTCGCTGCATGTCGAGCATAGCTGATTGTTGATTCTTCAAAAGCAAATCATGGTCGGCAAGGGTCTTTTGAGTGACTTGATCTCTATTAAGGATTTGCTGCATCATTTCTTCTAATCTTCCCATACCACCACTCGAATCTTTTCCATTACCCGAACTTTGCTCATTAGAACTTCCACTGTTATACTGACCTTGATTTCGATTATAGTGGGCTTGAAAACCTGGTGGCCCATCGGCCGGACGCCAGTTCGAGTTACCTTGCCCTTGATTCTGATTCTTGCAGCTGTTCCAGTTCTGATTGTTGTTGTTGTACGCATTAGGGAACTTGTTCTGACCAGCCACAAAATCAACATCTTGATTGTTCATTAACGGGCACTCCAGCGTACCATGACCACCTTTACACATCTCACACTTATCCACCTTAGTCTTTAACTCTTTTATCTCTCGGGTGAGATTCTCCAAAGCAGCAGCCATACCAGTATCCAGATTAACTGGTGCACACCTCGAGCAGATGAGGGTGTAGTTGTAACGGGATTGGAATTCCCGCCTCGTGGCTTTTTCGCGTATTCAGATTGCGGGAAACTTTCAAACATCTCGTTACACTCGGTTACGTTCTTCCTGTCCATCAGATTGCCCCCGGCGGCTGTATCAAACCTCACTTGAGCCTCATAAGTAAGCCCATTCTAAAACTTCTCAACGAGGGCCCAAGGTGTGAACCCATGTTGTGAACAACGGGAAAGCAGATTCTGAAAATGCTCCCAAGCTTGGTAATACGCCTCATCCGGTTCCATGTGGAAGGAGTGGATCTGATCACGGAGGCGAGAGGCCTTAGCAGGTGGAAAATACTTCTTGAGAAATGCATCGCGAAGCGCCTCCCATGTGGTGAACGTTCCAGCAGGTTGCGAATCGAGCCAAGTGGCGGCTCGATCCGAAAGTGTAAACGGGAACAGGTGAAGGAAGATCGCATCCCGGGCAGCACCTTGCAGGTTGAACGTTTTGAACACACGGGTCAGACGGTTGATGTGTGCCGGTGCATCTTCATCTTCACGGCCATGGAACTGGTGGTGATTGGTGATGTTGTTCATGACATAGGATGAGATCTGCCATGAGTTAGGTTGTTAATGTCGGGGGTGACAATGGGTGAGTGGTCTCCATGGAACCCTTCAAAAGCTTGCTAGTACACGGTGCGGTTATTCTCGGCCATTGGAACAGGTCTAGGACTTGGTGGTGGTGAATTTGCGGGTGAATTGGTGGGTGATGATTTCGGTGAAGTATCTATGGTGATCGGTTGCTTTTCAGACGAACTTGCCTCAGACTTCTACGGAGTAGGTCCAAAACAATCGAACGACGGTCCTTGCGAACGCAGATGTGGCATGTACCTGAAAAACAAACAAAACAAAATTGGTAGACTCTAATAAAAGACTCAAAAATAAAAAAAAAATGAAAAATAGATTAAAATAACTAACACTTAAAATTAGACTCCCACGACTCAAAGCAATAAATAAAGCAAATGGCACGTATAAAGCAAGAAAGTCTAATCAAAGCTAATAACGCAATCGCCAAGAGTCCCCGGTAATGGTGCCAAAAAACTTGATGTGCTTAAAGTAGTCTAATATTTATTAACTAAATTAAATAAAATAAACACTAAGTAATACTCTAGACTCTCTAAAACTCGACTAAACTACTAACCGGCAAGTGAACCGATCGACTCTAGTAAAGCTAAGTAAGTCCGGATATCGAACCCACGAGATTCTCTAAATTACGTTTATTAGCTAATTAGACTCGACTACAAAACACGACTAATTAATTATATTTATTTGGGGGGTTTTTATTTAAAAAACTAATTTAATACTATAATTAAAAACTAATTAAGAAAATAAGTAATTTAAACGAAAATAAAGTTTGTTGTGAAAATAAGATGATGATGAGAAAACTACCTAGGCTAGAATCCCCTAAATTTCAGTAATGAATTAACCGGGAAAATATTTAGTTATGGACTGGGATCGTAAAATAGACACTTAAAAGAAAAACCCGAACAGGACCCCTGACCCTTCTCAAGAAGAAACCTATGGGTTTCTTATAAATTTTAACGCACACCAGTATTAAAAATCAAGTTCCCTTACGGTCACCTAATTAATTATGATTTAGTTCCTTTATACGAAATCCTACCTTACAGCGCGGAAATCAAAGGCAATTTAAAATATTTAATTGACACAATAGACAATAATAAATGATCAACTCTAGACGGACTCCTTACGAAGAACTAACTCTAGCAAGATTAAATAATAAAGATCTATCAATAACCTAGCACTTTACAGATTTTAGATTAGCAGCACACTTAGGTTTATTTAACAATATTATTCCTATGATCTTATCATGACATCAATCATAAAATAATCAAGAACACAAAGTAATCGGCCTAATAGCAATCCTATCATATGACAAACAATAATCAAGGAAAACTATGGAACAAAACTCATCAAACAATTCTAAGCATCCATATGCATCAATTTAATATAAATAAATCTCTTACTAAAACATAAAAACCATAACGATAAATAATCAAAGTCAAATCAAAACATCAAAGCAGGTTCATCATAACCTAGACAGTATAAGGGTTTAGCCAACAACCATACTCAAGACCAAAAGATAATAAATAGGTTCAAATAATAAATTCATAATGAAAATAATAAATTCAAGCCGACTAATAAGGATTCTTGGATGAGTCAGTATTGAACCGGATACAAAACTATTGTTGCTTCTTTCTCTTTCTTGGGATGAACTCTAACAAAACCTTCTGTCGATCTCTGTTCTTGCTAACTTCAAAACTCCTCTTTAATAATAATGATGACCCCTTTTATAATTGCTTGTCCTTTTCTTCTTTCACAAGTCCAAACAAAAACCGGCCCACAATTCTTTCTTCCGTTTAATATGTTTTTGTAGTCGGTTAAACAATAACTCAAATCTTAATTGGGCCGTGGAGTCCTCCATCAACGGGCCCCTTATCCAAAAAAAACATTTACTAAAAAATCAAGTTATTTGTGAGCTGCTTCACGTGAGCCTACATCAATCCACCATTAAATGCCAACATGTGTATTTCATTTAGAAACATGGAGTTTTAAATCATAACTTAATCAAATAGTATTTAAAAATAAGAATTATTATCTAACCACGTTAACTTTTAGAAAAAATTCTTTCTTCCTTTTAATATGTTTTTGTAGTCGGTTAAACAATAACTCAAATCTTAATTGGGCCGTGGAGTCCTCCATCAACGGGCCCCTCATCCAAAAAAAAACATTTACTAAAAAATCAAGTTATTTGTGATCTGCTTCACGTGAGCCTACATCAATCCACCATTATTAAATGCCAACATGAGTATTTCATTTAGAAACATGGAGTTTTAAATCATAACTTAATCAAATAGTATTTAAAAATAAAGAATTATTATCTAACCACGTTAACTTTTAGAAAAAATTATTAACTATATTAAATTTGTTTTATATTTCCATTGTTGATTTTCAAATTTAATAAAAATTACTTTGTTTTAACTTGTTGTCTCTTAAATCCTTAAAACCCCACATATGAACCAATTAATGATAACACTCTATAAAACCTGGTTCAAAAATACTTAAAAGTGTAGGAAATATTATATTATATATGTATATTTTAGACGATATCAGTGAGCAGAAAACCGAATTAACCGAATCGAAACCGAATTAACCAAAAAAACCGCAACGAAAAAACCGAACCGAAGCATTAACCGACGGTTTATTTTTTATTTTTTTGAAAAACCGAAATTTCGGTTTCGATTCGGTTATCATTTTTAAAAAACCGAAAAAAACAGAATCGAACCGTTTGATGATGATAAAGATTATCAAGATGAGGAGGAATGACTAAACTTTTAAGATAAATAAATAACATGATGAATGAAGATCGAGACTAAACTTTTAATGTTTTTTAGTTTTTAAACTCTACTTAGCAACTTTATATTCGTATAGTTTCACGTAGCACGTGCCTATTTTTGTTTTTTGAATTTAATATATATGTGGACTGTGCTACTTTAGCACGTTCTTATACAAACTTAAAATATGCATTTTCATTTTTTAAATATTTTTTGCAATGTCAACACATACTTGAAAAAAACCGAAAATAACCGAACCGAAACCGAAAAATAACCGAAAAACCGAAAATAACCGAAAAACCGAAAACCGGAAAACCAAAAACCGAAGGGTTTGCATATTCAAATAACCGATTACTTCGGTTTCGGTTTGGGTTTTGCCTAACAACCGAGCCGAACCGAGCCGAACCGAACCGTGCTCAGCCCTAGTGTTTGGATAGGGTGACAGTCCGACTGTGGAGCTGTTATTGGGTGATTACGGTGTTGTTATTTGTATCTTTGTGGTTAGTCCATCGTTTGTATGGATAGATGTAGGATGCTACGAATCTGTTTACGTGGTCTTTTGACACTCCATGTATGTATATAGTAGTTTGTTATGCTAACATGGAGCATGATTTTATGTATTATTACAAACACTGACCCTTACAGGGTTAAGTCTAACAGTCACTTAGTGACAGATTTTGATATATACATGTAAGCACCGGCTTTTATCAGGCTAAGTCTATGTACCTTTTGGTATCATGTACAGAACAGTTTGTGAAATACCAGTGTGTTATTTGAATTACTATGCAACCTTTATTGTGATTTTTGTTACAGTATGGTATATACTGGGATTAGTATTAATTGGATTATGTTTGATTATCATTATAGAATGGCCCCAAAGAAAGCAAATCCTATTACTGAAGCGGAAATAGCTGAGATGATTGCTCAGAAAATGCAGGCAGTGATCCCACTTATTGTAACACAAGTAAATGCCGGTGTAAATATTCAAACAAACCAACAACCAATCAATAATGCTCCCTCAACCAACACTGAAAGTGTCACGAATAATATTCTCCCACCTAATACAAATACTACTCTCAATGCAAACAATCCCCCGCCAGAAACAAACACTATCAACAATATTGATCCCCCTATAAATACGAACACTGTGGGAAACAATAATCCTCCACCGAAACCAAATAATAACAATAACAACCATAATCCGCCTCGGAGAGAATATTCAATTAAAAACTTTATAGCCTGTAAACCGATTGATTTCAAGGGCACCGAAGGGCCAAATGGGTTGATTAAATGGATCGAGAAAACTGAATCTGTCCTCAATATCAACAATTGTCCATCCGAAAGCATTGTCAAGTATGTTGCCTCTTGGTTTATTGATCACGCAAATGTGGTGGAATACTACAGTACAGATAAAAGGTCAAGATACAATTAATCGCATGACTTTGGCTGAACTTAAAACATTGATGCTGAAACATTTTTGCCCAAAGGATGAAATTCAAAGGTTAAAGCATGAACTCTGGAGTTTAGAAATGAAAGGGGTGGATCATCTGGGATACACGAACCGCTTCAATGAACTGGCTCGCTTAGTGCCATTGTTAGTAACTCCTGAAGACAAACGAATTGAACGTTATGTTTGGGGTTTAGCCCCAGAAGTAAGGAGTTTGGTGAACTCCGTGGGTCACACATCGTTTGAGAATGCCGTGACTCAGGCTGGTATTGTAACTTTCGATATAATAAAAAATGGCGTACTGAGAAAGGCTGGAGAATCAGTGGGTACGAAACAAACCGACTACGGGACGAGGTCACAAGGAGGGCAATCAAGTAAGCGTGCACGTCCGACAATAAAAAATTACGCTATAACCGGTTCAGATACGAAGCAAGACAGGTTAAGGGACCCTTGCCAAAGTGTGATAAATGTAATTACCATTATTTGGGAGAATGCAGACTGCCGGTATGCCAGAAATGTGGTCGAACTGGGCATTATGCCGCTAATTGCAGAGCAGGTGCAGAAATTGTGAACCGACCAACCCAAGCAACTCAACCTCGTCGTCCAAAACCACCTAGACCTCAACCAATCCGCCAACAACCTATCCAGCAGACTTCAGCCGCAACAACCTACCTTGGCTGCTATGAATGTGGTAGTACAGAACATATTAGAAGACACTGCCCCAAGTTGAATCCAAGAGCAATTACTAGACCGAACCAAGCATCGACTTCAATTGCGCCTAGAGGACGCGCGTTTGTTATTGGGTCAGGAGAAGCACGACAAGACCTGATTGTGGTGACAGGTACATTTATAGTCTCTGATCAATATGCTTCTGTATTATTTGACATGAGTGCCGATAGAAGCTTTGTTTCCACTAGCTTTTTATCCCTGGGGAATATGCCAGTTAGTGAATTAACAAATCCTTATACTATAGAACTCGCTAACGATAACTCTATAACTGTCAACCAGATAGCCCAACACTGTTCCATTATTCTAAATGACCACCCATTCTTTATTGACCTACTCCCAGTAGAGTTAGGAAGCTTCGATGTTATAATCGCATGGATTGGTTAACCAAGTATAAAGCAAAGATTGTGTGTAATGACAAGACGGTTAAAATTCCCCTTTCGGATGGTGAAATGATTGTGGTATAGGGAGAGAAGTCCGGTTCGATATTACCTCTCGTGTCTCATCTCTAAGTGCTGAAGTGTTTACGCCAAGGGTGTATGGCGTTTCTGGCAAACGTGACAGTAGACAACCCTGATGAGAAGCACATAGAAGATATCCCGGTTGTACGTGAATACCCCGATGTCTTTCCCGACGATTTACCTGGATTACCACCGAACCGACAGGTTGAATTATATATTGACCTTATCCCAGGATCAGCCGCTATTGCTAAGGCACCTTTTTGATTGGCACCATATAAAATGCAAGAATTATCCAACTAGTTACAAGAATTGTTAGATAAGGGTTTCATACGTCCCAGCTATTCTCCTTGGGGAGCACCGGTACTGTTCGTGAAGAAAAAAGATGGAAGTTTTAGAATGTGCATTGATTACCGGGAGTTAAACAAAGTTACTATAAAAAACTGATACCCTCTCCCATGAATAGATGACTTGTTAGACCAACTTCAAGGTGCAAACTATTTCTCGAAAATCAACCTCCGATCCGGTTACCACCAAGTCAAAATCCAAGAGGAAGATGTGTCTAAAACGACATTTCAAACTCGTTACGGTCACTATGAATTCTTAATTATGCCTTTTGGGCTGACTAATGCTCCAGCAGTTTTCATGGATCTCATGAATCGAGTTTGTAAACCGTACCTCGACAAATTCATTATCATGTTCATTGATGACATTCTGATATATTCGAAAACCATAGAGTACCACGAGCAGATTACGACCACCTAGGAATTGTTGAGGCAGGAAAAGCTGTATGCCAAGTTATCAAAATGCGAATTTTGGCTTAAAGAGGTACAATTTTTAGGCCACGTTGTTAATCGGCATGGAATCCATGTAGACCCGAGACAAATTGAAGCGATTAAAAATTGGCAAGCTCCGAAGTCACTGAAAGAGATTCATCAATTTTTGGGACTAGCTGGGTATTACCGGCGCTTTATTGCTAACTTTTCTAGTATAGCCCCACCTTTAACTCTTTTAACCCAGAAAGACCGTGTTTATGATTGGGGAGAAGAACAAGAAACGACTTTTCAATTACTGAAACAGAAATTATGTCAAGCCCCAATACTGAGTCTTCGAGAGGGAACTGATGACCTGATAGTTTATTGTGAAGCGTCCTGGAAAGGCTTAGGATGCGTACTTATGCAAAGAAACAAAGTCATAGAATATGCTTCTCGACAGTTAAAGGTGCACGAGAAGAATTACACCACCCATGATTTGGAACTGGGCGCGATTATTTTAGCACTTAAGATCTAGAGGCACTACTTGTATGGCACTAAATGCACATTATACACTGACCACAAAAGCCTACAACACATATTTGACCAGAAGGAACTGAACATGAGGCAAAGAAGATGAGTTGAACTATTGAATGATTATGGCTGTGAGATTCGATACCATCCGGACAAGGCTAATATAGTAGCAGATGCCTTGAGCAGAAAAGACAGAATCAAACCATTATGGGTCCGAGCACTTGGAATGATTTTCCAAACTAGCCTTACCGAACAAATCCGTATTGCCCATAATGAAGCCTTAAAAGAAGATCACGTGGAGAATGAAGACTTATATGGCAACGAGCAGAATTTTGAAGAAAGAACCGACGCAATTTTATACTTTAAAAACCGAGTTTGGATTCCCACTCTTAACAACTTGCGGGACTTAATCATGGACGAAGCCCATAAGTCCAAAATGCTATTCACCCAGGGTCAGATAAGATGTACAAAGACTTGAAGGAGTATTATTGGTGGCCCGATATGAAGAAGGATTATAGCTACGTAGTTGGTAAATGTTTAACTTGTGCGAGGGTCAAGGCTGAATATCAAAAACCTTCGGGAATGCTGCACCAACCAGAGATACCGCAATGGAAATGGGAAAAAATTACCATGGATTTTGTAACACACCTTCCCAAAACCACCCGAGGGAACATGCAATATGGGTGATAATTGACCAACTAATCAAATCTGCACACTTCCTTCCTATCCTTACCACTTATACAACTGAAAAACTTGTACACATTTACATCAACAAAATCGTATCCCGACACGGCGTGCCCATTTCAATCATCTCTGATCGTGATAGCCATTTCACCTCTCTATTCTGGCAAGCTGTACAAGAAGCCTTGGAACCCGAATTGATCTAAGCACCGCCTACCATCCCCAAACCAACGGTCAATACGAGTGAACCATTCAAACCTTAGAAGATTTGCTTCGCGCTTGTGTACTAGAATTTGGAGGGAACTGGGATCAACATCTCCCACTGGTTGAATTTTCGTATAATAATAACTATCACAGTAGCATTCAAGCGGCACCATACGAAGCGTTGTATGGTCAAAAATGTAGATCACCCCTGTGCTGGACTGAGGTTGGAGATACCCAAATTACCCGATCTGACTTGATTCAAGAAACCACTGACAAAATCCGTAAAATCACAAACAAACAAAAAATCTCCTGAGACCGACAGAAAAGCTATGCTGACATTCGTAGAAAACCGTTATCCTTTGAAATAGGCGATAAAGTTTTCCTTAAAGTATCCCCTTGGAAAGGCGTCATTCGATTCGGTAAAACCGATAAAATAGCTCCGCGATACATTGGGCTGTATGAAGTTATTTCTAAGATCTGTCCTGTAGCCTACCGACTGAAACTTCCGTCAGTGCTGAGTTCTATTCACGATGTTTTTCACGTTTCGAACCTGAAACTGACGAAACCAAAATCGTACCCCTTAAAGACTTAAACATAAACAAGAAACTAAACTTCATAGAGGAACCAGTGGAAATACTAGAGGGGAAAATAAAATAATTAAGACATAACAAAATCTCTCTAGTCAAAGTTCGGTGGAATTCAGAACGGGGACCCGAATTCACGTGGGAGCGAAAATCTGAATTTAAAAAGAAATAGGCAAAGTTAAATAATTGAATTTCGGGGACGAAATTTTCTAACGGGGGGTGAATGTGACAATTTAGGCAAAACCAGGTACATCCTAATATACAGTTACCGAAATAATGATTTAACGCGTATTACGTAACGATCAAATGATTAACCGAACGGGTCTGGTTATGATCCAGATATACGATTAATATAAGCTACTATATTAGTATTATGGCCTTAGTTCGATAGCAAACAAGTTAAACGAAAACATACTCGTTTAACTACCCACTATAGATCTAAACGCAAAAGATAGTTATAAACCAAGCATTGTATCATCCGTTAAGCCGAAAAAGACTTACCAAACACTTATTTAAAATGATTTAAGCGATCCGGGAAAATATTTTTGAATTTTACAAACGTATACTATGTTTTTATAAATTTATACAAAAATAGCCGAAAAACACTCCTTTTCGCGCTGTTTGTCGTACCCGATATGTTTTTCGCGCAAAAAACCGAACCCAAAATAAATTTGGACTTGGCTTTTCATTTATGGGTTTGTAAATTAATATGTATGGGCCTCAATTGGCCCATTTTACTCTTCCGATCGTAATATGGGGATTCCCCCCCCCCCCCATTAAGCTTTCTATCATTTGTATATATAAAATAAGATATTTTGTTACATCGTCCCATATATCCCTGCACTTGAAGTTTTGGAAAAACTCTCAAGACCAAACCTTAGGTATTTTTTCTTATTTTTATCATTTTTAACTCATTTTAATTAGGTTTAATATCATATTAACATAGTATAATTGATAAAAATCAATCCTAACCATGTAAAAATCCTAAATATGGTCCAAAAACATGTTTTGATCATAAACATGGTTAGAAATCAGAATCATACCCTTTTTTTTTGCCATAAACACGGATTAGAGGGTTTAAACGGCGTTTTTACGGTTAAAAAGTTTGGCTTTATACCCTAGCCGAAACCCTAAGTTAATTGGCTGATATGTTGTTGAAACTTGCTTTTTTTGTGGTATAGGACCTGCATCTATCTTGAATAGAAGCACAAGAGCTTGAAAACTTGATTAGAAAGGAGAAAACAAACTAAAACCGCTAAGGTAATACCAAATCACTCGTTTACGGGCTATTTAGGATTTGATTGAGATGTGCACATTTTTAGGTCATGAAATTTTTCAGGGAAATCAGGGACCATATCACTGAGTTCCTGATCAAATATGGTAATTTTTTGACCATCCGAGAATATTTGGCGAATTTATTACCGAATTGGGACGTTTATTTGGGAAAAATAGTTAAAATGCTTGAAAAATTATGAAATTTTGTGGGAAACTCGTATTTGGTATATTATGATCACATATGAAATTTGGGGTCATTTTGAAAACCCTAAGTATGTTTTATGTATTTGAGTTTATTTGAATTTTGATAGTCGTTTTTGGCTCGGAAGTGATATTTGGCAAGATTGTTAGAGTTTGGAATTTTTCCAGGTTGTTTTGTGATATATTATGATCACTCATAAATTTTGGTGGAATTTTTGGAGATTGTTTGGTATAAACGGATAATTTTCGAACTAAATATAGCAGTTAAAATGAATTTTTATAAACTATTAATTCAGTAAATAATTCTAGAAATATATTTATAATATATATATATATATATATTAATTGATAAATGGCTAAATTTTCATATTTTTAGGATTAACAGATAATTAATTGTGCTAATTTAAATATTAAACAACTTCAATTCTGATAAAAACCAATGAGTTCGTGATTAACGAACCTGTTGGAATACCAGAACACCAAGAGTGATCAAAAATCATATTTTTGAATTAAATAAGTAAAAACGAACTTTTTATGAGAAACCCGGACAATTTGGATAAACGGAAACGAGCCTCGTAGCGAATCCAGAACCCCAATATGTGACCTTTATTTATAACGGAATCATTTTATCGACCAAGAAATTTACCCAAGCTCCATAACCATTTTCTGAACGCATAAGCGAACAACTTGGCCCCCACTAGGAAAACAGGAAAACTGAGCCAAGTTCGATTTTAAATATTAGACATTGCAATATCACAATCTAAGCCAAGTGACACTTTCTGGGCGTTCTAGCTATACCCAGATTAAATAAACATCCGAGTTTAGTATTGAGATTATAATAATATTAAAATATTAATATTATTATAATATTGATTATTGGAACTAGTGATAGCGAAACAAATAAACCATGAGCTGACTCGGTGCTGATTGTCTACTAAACCGTGAGTTTCATGACCCTACTTTCTGAACTGTTTTACGAACTTTTGGGGTGAAAAGCTTGTTTGATTACATATACATATCTGAAACATGTAATGATGTGAATTATCTAAGTGGTAACACATGAAAGCCCCCACTAACACAGTGATTAACTTCGAGCCGTTGGCTTGTGAATAGTACTATTGGTTTGACAAACCCAAACGGAATCGGCCTGGTTGCCATGCCACATAGCACCGTTTCCACATTACCATACTTATACAAACAGGCTATGTAGTGTTAGATAGAGCTACCGGGGTATGTTTTGGGCGGAAGGGGAGCCACAATGGTTAATTTGGCGTGAGAAATGGATGCACGCAGCATAAACAGTCAAGGCTTCATTGTAGCTTAGCATAATTACATCGTTTACATACATACATACATACTTATATCATAATTACAAGTGTTACTTGTGATTACTCATAACTGTTTTCTCGAAACGCGTAAAACTCACCAACTCTAGTAGTTGACTAGTATTAAACTGCTTTTCAGGTATACCAAAGTTGAAATAATTTGGTGACTAGCTACGTGAACAAGGTGTGGTTGATGTTATGTGAATAGAAGCAAGGGTGCTAGTAGGAATATTAATTAGCTTAACGAACTAGTTCTGTTTGTATCACCTAGATTGTAAAATGATGATAGAACAATGTAATGTAATATATTGTAAATTAGTTTGTAATGTTTCTTTATAAACAATGTGGTTGATACCAGAGGTGTCTGTTACATTCCCGTTTTACGCTTCCGCATTATGCTAGTTGGAGTGTGACACTCTGACAGTCAACATGAAACCATTCTTCCACACACCCTGAAGAAATGTTGAATACCCACTTCTTAGGTGAATTATACCCAAGAAAGTATCCCTCAAACGCCTTTTAATCAAATTTCCCAGCGTCTTTCTTGTACCATACATGGACACCCGAAAGGTTCCAAATACATTAGGTTCGGTTTATGGTTATTAAGAAGTTCGTAGCTCATTTTCTTGAACTTCTTAACCTTGAGGACTCGATTCAACATGTAGCAAGCGGTGTTCACAGCTTCGTTCCAGAATTGAACATGAAGCTTTGAATCCGCTAACATAGTCCTTGCCGCTTCAATTAATGGACTCGGCATTCTGTTGTGGTACATACGGTGCACTAAACTCCCAATGTATTCCTCGTTGAATACAAAAGAAGTCCAATACATTGTTCTTGAACTCCGTACCATTATCACTCCAAATACGTCTCACTATATGTTTGTAAAGTGATTCAATCTTCTGATCTTTAGAACTCATAAATAAAACCCATGAGTATCTCAAATAATCATCGGTTAACACTAAACAATAGAAATCGCCCACATTACTTGCACGATTCACAGAACCAAATAAATCTATATCAAGTCGTTCAAGTGGAGTGTCAATCGAGTTCAACGATTTGGTCGGGTGAGACTTCTTCTTCCGTTTACCGTTCTTGCAGGCAACACAGTGGTCGTGCAGCTTGAAGTGTTTTAGGGACACACCATCCACCAAATTGTTCGCAATTTTGTGAATGTGGATGCGTCCCATATGCCTGTGCCAGAGAATCGTGTCTTAATCGGTTGCTTTCGAGATGAAACATGTTTCAGAAGGTGTAGCCATTTCTTCCCATGTCAAGGACATAAATATCATTAGATCATGGTGATCTCATGACAACCATTTCTTCTGGAATTGTGAACCCTAGTTTATGGATTACACATTCCTTATCTGTGAAAACGGTAGTGTATTTCTTGTCACAGATCTGAGATACACTTAAAAGATTATGATCTACCTTCTCACAATAATTAACCTTCTCGAACGTTATCCAACCATTTGACACTTCCCCTTGTTTAGTAATCATACCACCGTTATTACCTACAAACGCTACATACCCCCTGAATATCCTTAACATTGGTTAGGAGGTCTAGGCTGCCGGTAATGTGCAGAGAACATCCGCTATCTAGAATCCTTTGTCTCTCGATATCGTCCTAGATGAACTCTACACAAAAGATAAAATGATTAGTTCAAAAAGGCAGCCCAATCCTTAGTATTGGGCTCTTATTTCGAAATTTTCGAAATAGAACACCATCACCTGAATCTTTCTCAAGCCAACCTGAATCTGAAATAGAACTTTTTCCTATTCAAGACACACCATCATCCTCACCCACTAAGATAAATGAAGACTTATTGGCAAGGAACATGGCGCTTGAGTTTGAAAACATACTTCTTAAAGAGAAGAATGATGCCTTAGAAGAGGCATTGATAAGGGCTCTAAGGAGAATTCAAACCCTAGAGCAGGCTGAGGTTGAGAAGACCTCAGATGCACCAAAACAGGGGGAGAATAAGAATGAAGATGGTTTGGCAATGATTGAAAAAATTATATGATGATGAGAGCAGTGAAAAGACTAAAGATAAGACGTCAAATGCTTTGAAATTGATTAGTGAAGAATATGATGAGGACAAGGAAGAAAAGGAAGTAGAAGTTGAAAGACATGTTGATGTTGAGGGGGGCTATGAAGAAGAAGATGAACCTGAAGAAGAAATCCCCGAGCAAGTTGAAATGAGAAAAATCAAGGGGAAAGACATAGCATTCTCTGAGAAAGACTTACAACCCAAGACTACTCCAAATGTTGATTCAAGTGATGAAATTTTACAAAAGGATATATGTATAGATCCTGATGTGGCAGAAGTCGAGTCTGTGAAGAAAGTCATTAAGCTAAGAAAATGTTGATCTTGATGGAGAAGATGATGACATTCCACAAGAGGTCCTAGAGACTTTGATAAACTTAAAGAAAAAGGAAGATGAGGAAGAGAAACTAAGGAATCAAGCTGATGAGAGCTTAGCTTTGGTGTTAAAGCATTTAATGAAAAATCTAAAGGTGCATTTAGGAGTACAAGTAGAAATAGAACAAAAAGAATAAGAATGGACTTATGAAAAATATGTGAAATTAATTTCAGAATTGACATGGCTCAAAACTTACATTTACATACTGTTAAATCCAAGCGAATATGCTAAGGAAAGGGTGGAGGAAGGCAGGAAAATTTAAGAAGAATACAGAGAGAAGGCAAGACTGGTAAGCCAACTACTCATTGAAAATGTCTCAGAACCAACATTGAAAAAGTGTCTAATCAAGCAAACAGGGAGACTGCAACTGAACCTATTATAACAGAGCCCACAGACCAGATGAACCCACTGTCAAGGAGTCAGATGAAAAGAATGATACAATTGCTGATGAAACTCATGACTTGAAGAGACAGAAGATTGAAAAATTGGGAAAGCTAGGAGTGAAGAAAGTTTACAAAATAAGAGAAAAACAAAAGAAAATTGAAACTGATGAACCTGTGATTGAAGCCCTCGAAGGAATAGATGGTGAGTTTATCATTGAAGAAGAAGAGGAGCAAATGAAAACTAATCCAAGAATAATATTTTTGATGAAGTATGGAATTGAATATGAGATTCTCAAGAAGATGACTGATGGTGATATAAGTCAATTTTTTGAACAAAAGGCCAAGGATCAGAAAGAGAAGAGAGAGAAGAGAAAACAGAAATTGGAAGATGACAAAAGCTTTCTCCTGAGGCTTGAATATGAACAAAGACATATTGAAAGAATGACAAGGGAAGGAATCATGGAGGTTGCTGATGGATGGAGAGAGAGAGAAGCAAAAAAGAAGATATTTGATTGAAAAAGGACATGCCATCTCTTATCTGAACAGACAGTCATTTAATGAGATTGACAAGTTATACAAGAAAGTTGTTGAGAATGAAACAGCAAAATATGTTAAGCCTGAACAAAATAAAAGAAATGAATAGATTAAAAAGAATTATGAAGAGATGAAAAGAAAATACACAAAAGAAGTGAGATAACATGTTAAGAATGATTATGAATTTGAAGCTGTTAAAGATCTATCAAAGAAAGCCTTGCAAGAGAAGGTCAGAATGGTGAAAGAAGCACATGAGATATAAAAGGTAAAATTACAGGTTCAAAGAGAAAAGCTAAGGAAAGAAAAGGAAGAAAAAGAAAAGTTGCAAGCAGAAAGGAAGAAAGAGGAAGCCAATGAGTGGTTTGAGGACCCGGTTAGGGTGAAGACTCTGAAGGATATATTGTTAAAGAAGGGTATGAAAGAAGATCATTTTGAAAGTCTATCACAAGTAGAACTGATTGAAATTTACAACAGAGAACAAAAATGTATTTGGAAGAAGATAGGAGGTTAAAAGAAGAATTAAGATTGAAAGAAAGCCTGCTTGTAGAGAAAAGACCTGATCAAACAAAAGAAAGACTAACTGAACAACAAATCGCATAAATGATTAGTGTACTATGCAGGAGAGGAGCCAAATATCCAGATATGATGTTCAAGAATGAGTCTAAAATAAGAAGATTGTATGATGAAGCCGAACAGAAATACTCAAAGAAGTCATCATCATCAACATCAGCAAGACATGTGATTAGATCTGAGGTGCAGAGGTAGCAACCACAAAAAATTAATTCAATATGCCTACTCACTAATATTTTGATGCAAGATCAAGAACTCTAAAAGTTGTTACTGAAGATGGAGTAGAAAGTTAAATTGTATTTAGAATAGAAAGTCAAATTGTATTTAGAAGAGACTTTAGAGAATTCATAAGGGAGCAACTGGAAAAGATGGCAAATTTAAATCTTTATGATAATCTTCAAAGGGATAGATTGGCTGGTCAACAAAGGAATGATCTCTCAAAATACCTACATAAACAAGCTAAGAAAGGATTTCCTTTGTTGGATAAAAGAGAAAGGATGCTTACACTGAGGCTGAAAGGACCAGAATGGAGAAACGGTTGAGAGATATAAGATGGTTAGAATTCTCTTTCCCCGAACCCAAAAAAAAGTAATATCAAAAAGGGGAGGGACTTCAAGCTCAAACTCAACAAAGAACAAATGGCTCAAGCTCAACAAGAAAAACACTTAGAGAGAGCCTAGCCATGAGAACTGAGATGTTGGTGCCGAATTCACAGGTTCAAGAAGGAGGAAAAATTGCCAACATCACATTCAATAAGCAGAGTGAGGCAGCTTCCCTGAGAAATGCAAAAGGAAGGACAATCGCAATAGTGGAGCATGACTCAGATCTTAAGTTCATACATGTCCAGGATCTTGCTGATATCATGGAAGTGGAAGATTCACTAGATTCAATGGACAGTGTTGGACTTGACATGTTCAAACAAAGAGTAGCCGCGGTTAGACACGATAAATTGATCAGGGCTCGGAGGCTGGAATAAAGAGAAGGAGCTACAAAGACTTGTGCTGTCATGGAATATCTCATGGATTTTTGAGGTTTTTGTCTTTTTATGTATTTTTGTTTAAATGCAGGTATGTTTTGGTGCATCTGTGCTTGTTCTAATCAAGGGGGAGATTACTGAGCCGGAAATTTACAAAGGAAGACTGGAATCTTCTCAAACTCCTCAAGAAATGGCTAAGTATGGACTTCAAGCATGCTTGGACCTTCGACCACGTATTTACCACCTTGAGCATGATGTCTTATACTCATAAGACTATCTTCTAGGATTTCTTCTAAGTGTTGAAAGTTTCGAGCAATCTACACTTCGTCAAGAAAGGATGTTATTCATCGAGTATGGATTGCTATTCGAGCAAACCGCTTGATCTATCCAGCTTAAACCAAGTCTTTCGAGCATCTTGGTGGGTCGAGCATGGATACAATAAGAAGATCTCAAATGTTCAAAGTATAACCTTCGAGCATGGTTCAATCTCGAGCAAGGTTCAGTACTCAAGCATGCGGTAATTGTTCACAATAAATCCTAAGGAAAGATTGTAGAGATCAAGGAGAGCATGCTTGCTCGTGGAACCTATTCGAGCAAAGTGAAAATAAGTTATGAAGATTGAAGTCTGCTAGAGAAGAATATTTTCTTGTAATATTCTAAGTAAAGTCTGCTCGAAGACATGTTTCGAGCATACCATGCATTACAAGGTCTGCTCAACAAGGATTTATCATACTCGAAAACCTGTTTTACACTTGTATTTATTTTGCAATTCATTATGTAATCATTAGGATTTCTAGAAGGAATGTCTATGTCTATAAATAGAATAATAGGTTACACGCACAAGGAGACGAGTAAATACGTAATACGGGAGCATAACAGTCAGAGCAGTTATTACTCATTTATGCTATCGCGTACCGCTGTCATGAAACACTAGACTTTCCATGCAACCTTGTCATTGTTCATAAAAGATATATTAAATATGTTGAATTTTTTGTCAATCTTGTATGCTATTTTCATTCTAATCTTCATTCCTAACCTCTGTTTATACTGATTCCGTCGGTATTATAAGAAGGTATTCAGTTAATTAGATCTAGTGTGCTCTTGTCAACTACTATTAGTTTTACACTAGACGGTTCTGACATTTGTGACACGGTAACCAGGCCGATTCCGCTTAGGTTTGTCAAATCAATAGTACTTACCGGCTTGAAGTGAATCACTGTGTTAGTGGGGACTTTCATGTGTTAGCACTTAATTCACATCCTCACATGTTTCGATTATGCATATGTAATCAAACACGCTTTTCACCGCAAAAGTTCGAAAAACTGCTTAAAAAGAGGGGTCATGAAACTCACGGTTTAGTAGATATCCGGTGTTGTATCGGCTCGTGGTTCATTTTATTCTCTCTTACTTAGTCTCTGTAATCAAAATAAAATAATATTAATATTATTTTAATCTCTATTCAAAACTGGACTTATATCTAATCTGGGTATAGCTGTCACACCCAGAAAGTGTCAATAGGCTTAGATTGTGACGTTAATCAATGTCTAATAATTAAAACTGAACTTGTCTCAGTTTTCCCGGTTCACCAGCTGGCACAAGTTGATCGTTTATGAGTTTAGAAAACAAGTATGACCATGTAAACTTGGGTAAGCATATTGGTTGATAAAATGATTAGGTTATAAAGAAAGATTACAAATTAGGGGTCCGGATTCACTACAGGGCTCATTTCCGTTTATTCAGTCTGGTTTGGAGAAAAATGCGTACATGTCATCCAAATTATTCGGATTTCTCCCAAAAAGTTTTGTTTTACTTAATTAACCCAAAATTATGATTTTTGATCATTCTTGATGTTCTGATATTCCAACAGGTTCATTAATTACGAACTCGTCGGTTATTATCAGATTTGATTTTGTTTAACCTTCAATTTAGCATAATTAATTATCCATTTATCATTAAATTATGAAAACTTATGCACTTATCAAGTAAAATATGTAGATTTTTATAAAATTATTTCTGGAATTATTTACAGATTTATAAAAATTCATTTTGTATGTTATATTTAACCCGAAAATCGTCCGTTTATACCAAATGATTTCCAAAAAATCTGACAAAATTCCTGAGTGATCTAAATATCTCCCAAAACACCCTATAAAACTCCTAGAACCTAACACTCTTGCTAAATTACCTTTTTGAACCAAAAACGACAATAAAAACTCTAACAAACGCGAATCCACAAATCATAGCTAGGGTTTTCCAAATGATCCCAAATTCATATGTGATCATATGATACCAAATCTGAGTTCCCCACAAAATTTCATAATTTTTCAAGCATTTTAAGTATTTTTCCCATATAAACTTCCCTAATAAGTAATAAATTTGCCAAATATTCTCAGATGGTTATAAAATGACCAAATTTGGACAAGGACTCATCGGTAATAAATTTGCCAAATATTTACAGATTTATAAAAATTCATTTTAAATGTTATATTTAACCCGAAAATCGTCCGTTTATACCAAATGATTTCCAAAAAATCTGACAAAATTCCAGAGTGATCTAAATATCTCCCAAAACACCCTATAAAACTCCTAGAACCTAACACTTTTGCTAAATTACCTTTTCGAGCCAAAAATGACAATAAAAACTCTAATAAACGCGAATCCACAAATCATAGCTAGGGTTTTCCAAATGATCCCAAATTCATATGTGATCATATGATACCAAATCTGAGTTTCCCACAAAATTTCATAATTTTTCAAGCATTTTAAGTATTTTTCACATATAAACTTCCCTAATCGGTAATAAATTTACCAAACCAAATTTGGACAAGGACTCATTCATATGGTCCCTGATGTCCCTGCAAAATTTTATAATCTAACAATATGCACATCACAATCTAACACTAACTAGCCCCTAAACGAGTAATCCGGTATTACCTTGGCATTTTTTGTTCGTTTTCGCTCTCTTATTACAATTTCCAGGTTCTTGGGCTTCTAAGTAAGGTGTATACACGTCCTATATCACAAACAAGCATATATCATCAATTAATCAGCCTTGAAACTTAGGGTTTCGGTTAGGGCTTTAAACTGAACTTTTGAACCGAAAAACGCGATTTAAGCCCCTAATCATTGTGTACGGCCAAAAAACTTGTCAAAACAGGTTTCTAACCATGTGTATGATCAAAAAGTATTTTTGGATCATTTTTAGGGTTTTTGCATGGTTAGAAGTGATTTTTGGTAATAAAACTATGTTTATATGTGTTTAAACATGATTAAACAATTGATCAAAATATATGAAATTACCTAGGATTTTTTATGTTGATGGAGAGAAGCAGGTATTAGAGTGCGAAAAGTCTAGATTTTGATCATAAAATATCTAAACTTACTTAGTTACAAAGGAATTAGAATAATAAAAAAAAAAATAATATACTAAAGGTGGCGGCCGGCCCATTTAGGCCTCCCTTTGGGTTCAATTTTAGCCCACTTTCCTCATTTTGCGTGCCTGAACGTGTAATCCTGAGTCCAAATTTATTTCGGGTTAGTTTTTTGGTGCGAAAAATATATCGGGTACGACAAGCTGTGCGAAAACCAGTGTTTTTCAGCCAATTTCTTGTAAATTTAGAAAAATATACTATTTGTTTGTAAAAATTGAAAATATTTTCATGGACCACTTAAAACATTCCAATTAAGTGTTTGTAAGTCTTTATTGGCTTAACGGATGATACGATGCTTGTTTTTTAACTATCTTTCGCGTTTAAATTCATAACGGGTAGTTAAACGAGCATGTTTTCGTTTAACCGGTTTGCTATCATACTAACGCCATAACATCATTATTTTAGCTTATATTAAATGTATATCACTTATAGATGGACCCCTCGGGATATCTGGGTCATAACCAGACCAGTTTGGTTATTCGTTTATTTGGTACTTAGTAAGCGGTTAGTTGTTTAATCGGTAAATGCATATTAAGGTGTACCTGGTTTTGTCACGAATATCACAAATCGCATCGCATTTAAAATTTCAATTGCATCGCATATTCAATCCAATCGCATTGCATCCGTATGCGATTTGTTTGAAGAAAAATTTCTAATCGCATTTCTGTGCGATCCAAACCTTCTGGACTTGTGAACTTTGTGATTTTGAAGACTTCGTACTACTACAAACTGTTTTACATCATGGCTACTGATTCTGAGTTGCTGAAGAGTTATTAGTTGCTTGAGAATGAGCCGGAATGACCACTAAGCCTCCTAAATTTATGACCATGGAAAGTAACTTCACTGATTTCAAATGGAGATTTAAGAACTTTGAAGTTGACGGATGCTCCTCTGTTAAGGTCCTTTGAAGTTGGCAGACATGTTCCAATGGTTGCAACAATAACAGGACCCGAGCAAAAACCTGTTGAAGCATATGATGAGACTGATAGATTGTTCTTGGTTGAAGATGAACGAGCTTTCCTTACCATTACTGTGTGTTTATCCAGTGAATCACTCAAACACTCAGAGAACGCACGGCTGCAAAGGGTCTATTGGATGCCTTGGTAGAAAAGATTGAAGGTAATTCTGAAATGAGGGATAGCCGTAGGCTGCGTTGAAAGAAGAAGTCAACATGTTCAATCATCGACAAAGAGAAAGTGTTAGTGATCTTATAAAGAGATTTGAGAAGCTATTGGCCCGAATGAGAAGTGTTGAGCTGATCATTCATGCATTTGAATCAAACCACAAATGGTTGAACTCTTTGCCATCTCCTGGAGACAAACACTGTTACAATCAAGAGAACAACAAACCTTAATGCCACGTCAACTCAAGACTTGATCTCCACTATCAAGTCACTTGATTTAGATGACCAGAAGAGAATGAACAACCATTTGAGCTCACTGAACCAAGCTGGAATCAATACAGGTTCAGCAAT
The DNA here is from genome assembly GCF_021521415.1 of Bidens hawaiensis. NCBI lineage: Eukaryota > Viridiplantae > Streptophyta > Magnoliopsida > Asterales > Asteraceae > Bidens > Bidens hawaiensis. The sequence goes on along the minus strand of NW_027499791.1, from coordinate 83,657 downwards.
GACATCTGCCTTTCTCAGTCAATCTCACCAGAACATAGACCCTATGACTAGAACCAAGTCTATTTTAGCTCTACCCACTAAGAACATTGCTTTCATCTCTGATGCAAACTCATCTGCTTCATCCAGTTCAAGTTCTACTCAAGATGTTGTGAACAAGGCCATTGAGAAAGCCTTGAAAGCCCATGGAATCAATCCTTCTTTTAAGAGTCAATCCAACTATAGCAGTTCCTACACTGTACCACTCATCAATGACTTAAACATTCCATTGGTTCATGCTTTTCTCTCGAGTCATGAGGAACTGCTACATGGAAAACTTTTGCCCCCATCGTTTGAACAAGGTGATTTTAATGATATCAACAAGAAGGACCTCAATAAGATGGACATTAAGTATCAGATAGCCATGGCTGTTCACCAGGCCACTAAATTCATGAAGAAATATGGAAGAACAGTTTCAGAGATTCTGATGCCAAAGAATCGGGTTTGACAAAGAAAAGCTCTGGTGTTATAACAGCAATGAGCCGGGTCATTTTTCTAGGGAGTGCACCAACCCGTCCAAACCAGCTAATGATATCTAGGTCACCGAAGTTTCTGACGGGGAAGGAAGCAAGTTACGCGGGACAAAATCCCAATCAAGGGATTCCAAGAATTGGAGAAAACTCTTACAAAGGCAACACAAGCAATAACTCAAGGGTCCTTGTTTCCCAAACTGAATCCTTAATCTAGCTAGACTAGAATGATCAATTCAAGGAGCTCGAGAGCCCACTGAATCTTGTAGGAATGGCTTTCACCGGTTATGACGAAGCCTCAAGCTCATCAGCTGCAACTCTGGGCATGTCACACAGTCATGAGGTAAATCACAATCTGTGCACTCAAGCATGCATTTACAAAGTCGAGTTCTCTGGACAAAATTATGACATTGTCTTAAATGAGAAATAAAAGTTAAAAGCTTTGAATGATCAATACGTTAAAGCTGATAAGATTTACACCACAAAGATTAAAACTCACCATGATGATGTTGCAAATCTAAAATTAAAAATTTTTCAATCACAAAAAGAAGTTGAATACTACAAAAATATAATTACAAAACTGAAAGATGAAATTGAAAATTTGGAAAACAAGCTTTCAGAAAAGAAATCAACTTCAAAGAAACATAAGATAGCGGTTGAGAAATTTGAGATAACATCTAGTAAGTTAGATGATATTCTTGGAGCACAGAGGAGTGCTAAACTAAAGTTGGGACTGGGGTATGATTATACTGCTGTACCTCCACCTATTAATGACAACTACACCAGTATGCCCCACTTTAGTTATTACACTCCTCTCGAGGAAGAATGGCATATGGCGTTGGTAGAATACGAACACCTGTGAAATTTGTTTCTCCTATTTCACAAACAATTGCTGCAACTTCTATATCATGTGAATCTCACAGTACTGTGTCTTATGAAGCAGGTGATGTAACAGAAAGTGGATATGTGAAGGAGAATATGGGTTGTGATACTAAAGGATTTTTAAAACCATTTTTTGAATCTGGTGTGGGTCTAAAACAATCCATTGACAACTTAGTTTGAAATAATTTTTTTAAATCGATGAAGGAAAACCTTGCCATATCCTCAAATCCTGTATTTTGTGAAAACAAGGTTGCTGAAAGTTGTACAAGTGATTTTAATGAATGTGATAGTTTATCTTCTGATTCAGATTGTGAAACCATTTTTGATGAATCTATTGCTAAAAAGGTTGATGAGGAAAACGTACCTAGTTGTTCATCAACTAGTCATAAACTTGAGGATATCAAAAGTGAAAGAAACTGTTTTGTGAATGAAAAGGCTAGTACTTCCTGTAATACATTCCACCAAAGAAAGTTTCATTTTCACAAAATAAAAAATTCTCATAAAAATCCTCATGTTTATAAGCAGTTTGATAATGATTACTATGTTCCTCAACAGCCTAGAAATTTTTAACAACTTTTATGAAAACAATTTTGATGATCAAGGTCATAGGTCTGATGGTTATTACAAACATATTGCCTTTTATGCCTTAAATCTTCCACCGCATCACATGTATTACAGTTCAGACAATGTCTATAGAACTCAGCAAAGGAAATGCTGCATTGCTTGTGGAAATCCGTCTCATCTCGCGAGATATTGCAAAAAATGGCATAGACAACAAAGAGAAATGAATAGTCCGTTTGGTTAATCGTATCCTAAAGTTGCTTCTCGTTCAAAGAAAAGGACTGATCAAACCAACCGTTCAGCCAGTGAGATGGATGTGAAACCCAAGAACACACAGAAAATAAAGAAACCCTTCTGGTTAACTAAAACGGAAAGAAAAATGTTAGAAAAGGGTTCTGAAGTTGAAAAACTAAAGAACCCATCAAAATATTCAAGAAGCAAAATTCAAAGGTTGAAATTTCGGAGGATTTTGTTGTAAAACCAAAGAGAAGACAATCCAGAAAATCCTTTCAAAACCAAAATCATGTTGCTTCATGTTTTTTGAGGAATTGGTCTTTAAATTCTGATTCACCAAAGGACTACATTTTCAAAAATAATAAAATAGAGTTTGGCGATTTTCTGGTTAATCTTCCCGAGACAACTTTGTCTCAGGACCCCACCTCTAACTAGCTGTTAATGTGCGTAGGGTCAGTCAAGAAGGCCTGCCAATAGTGTTTGGTACTTGGACAGTGGTTGTACCCGACATATGAGAGGAGAAGAGTCTCTACTGTTTGATGTTAAACCATTTGATGATAGACATGTCTCTTTTGCTAGTGATGTGGGAGATCAAATAACGAAGCAGGGAAAGGTTTCGAACGGCACATTGACCTTTGAAGATGTGAACCTTGTGGAACAACTGAACCACAATCTCCTCGGTGTCTCTCAAATCTGTGATAAGCAATATTCCACTTTGTTTATAGAAAATGAATGTCTCATTTTGAAGCCTGGTTACAAGGTCCCAGAAGAATGGATTTTAATGTGTACTCCAAGGCATAATGATCCTACATTCTTGACATGAAAAGTACTTATCCACTACAGACCGCTTTGTGTCTATTTTCCAAGGCCTCGGAGAATGACTCATCATTATGGCATTGACGATTGGTCACGTCAACTTTAAATACTTGAATAAGTTGGTTAAAAGTGACCATGTGAGGGGTTTACATGTTAAATCCTTTTCTTGTGTTGAAAAATGTTTATTCTGCTCCAAGTGCAAGCAACACAAACTTCCTCACAGACCCAAGACTGTCAATACCAAAAAATCAATTCTTCAGTTGTTACACATGGACCTCTTTGGTCCAATTCAACCAATGGTAATAGGCCGAAAAGCCTATTTTCTAATTATTACTGATGATTTCTCTCGTTTCTGTTGGACGTTTTTACTAGGACACAAGGATGAGAAAGCTCAGTTTTTGATACGGTTTATGACTTTGGTAGAGAATCAAATTGATAAGAGAGCAAATGTATTAGAAGTGAAAATGGAACGGATTTTTTAAAAGAGTCGTGGTTGATTTCTGCCACAGAAAGGGGGATTCTTTGTTAATTCAGTGCTCCATATACTCCAGAACATAATGGGGTTTCTAAACGACAAAACAAAACACTCATTGAAGCTGTCCGAACAATGCTCTCATACTCCAAACTTCCATTGATATTCTGGGGAGAAGCTATAAACGCTGCTTGCTTTACCCAAAAACAGTGTGTTGCTAAATAAGAAGTTGAACAAGACTCCATATGAAGTCTATTATGGGAACAAGCCACGAGCCAACTACTTCAAGACATATGGATGTCCATGCACTTTGCTCCAATCAAACGCAAACTCAACCTCAAAATTTGTAGAGAAGGCAGATGGATGCTATTTTGTGGGCTACGCCGTTCACAAGAGTGCTTATCGGGTGTACAACAAACGAGCAAAAGTAATTGTGGAGTCCTACAATATTAACTGACAGGAGATGAATCCCACTGACACACGCAATCGGTCCACTGACACACGCAATCGGCTGACAACGTTGTCAATGAGCAGATTGGTCCTGCGGCGAATCCTCAAGAAGATCAGTTCCCACACCACCCTCTGCAGAAAATATTCAGGTTGATGCAAAGGAGACTACTGCAGAAAATGTTCCCGCTAGTACTTCTGACAACACATACTCTACTCTAGTTCTAGCCATTGTTGTTCCGTTTTATGAAAATCTGTGGGATGGACCCATTGATCAAGAACATATGGTTGACCAACCATAATCCACCCAACCACACACTGATATTCTCATCAATGCGCCTGACGTTTTCCATCTCATAGAAAGCTTGTGGAGATATAAGCCACTCCAATCGAACCAGTCAATCCGATTCCTTAGTTGCCAATTCATCGAACTCACTTGACTGAGAACATCATAGGAGACCCCATGGCCGGCATCTAAACCCGCAACACTTCTTGTACAATTAACAGGTGTCTTTGGCATGTTTTATTTCGAAGGTTGAGCCCAAGGATTACAAAGTGGCTATGAAAGAGAACTCTTGGGTCGAAGCCATGCAAAAAGAGCTGTTACAATTTAAAAAGCTGAATGTTTGGAGGATGGTCAAGAAGCCTGTGAACAAGAAACTGATTGGAACGAGATGGGTTCTCAGGAATAAGAAAGATGACAAGGGTGTAATCATAAGGAATAAAGCCCAGCTTGTTGTACAAGGCTTCTTGCAACGTGAAGGACATGATTACGATGAAGTTTATGCTCCCGTGGCTAGGCTGGAAGCAATCCGTATCTTTTTAGCCTATGCCTCATACATGAACTTCAAAGTATATCAAATGGATGTAAAGACCGCTTTCTTGTACGGGAAGGTAAAAGAAGAAATCTACATCAAACAACTACCAGGTTTTGAGGATCCTGATCATCCTGATTACGTCTACCGACTTGACAAAGCTCTTTATAGCCTTCACCAAGCACCCCATGCATGGTATGCTACTCTTGCTGAACACTTATTGAAGAATGACTATAAAAGAGGCATCAACAATCAGACACTCTTTGTCAAGAATGTTCATGATGATCTAATCCTGGTCCAAGTGTATGTTAACGACATTATCTTTGGATCAACGAATGATAAGCTCTGCAAGGAGTTTTCCGATGTTATGTAGCGTCAATTCGATATGAGTTCTTTGGGCGAGATGACATTCTTCCTAGGCTTGCAAGTTGAAAAAACGACGGACGGGATTCTAATACATCAAGAAAAATAAGTCCGATACATTGTTCAGAAATTTGGGTTTAAGGATGCATCTGCATTTACGACACCGATTGTTACTCGACCTGTCCTAACTCCTAATCTATCGGGAAAATCAGTCGATCAACACCTTTACAAGTCCATGATTGGCTCCCTAATGTATCTCACTGCAAGCAGACCAGACATTATATTTCCTGTTTACTAGTGAGCAAGATATTAGTCTGATCCAAAAGAATGTAATATGATTGCAGTCAAACGTATCTTCCGATATCTCAATGGAAGGCCTTGCTTGGGTTTGTGGTATCCAAAAGAGTCTTCTTTGGTATTGCATGCATATACTGACAGTGATTACGGGGGTTGTAATCTCTATCGAAAGTCAACATTAGGAGGATGCCAATTCCTGGGAGACAGGTTAATCTCTTGGCAGTGCAAGAAACAGGTCACCGTATCCATCTCCACTGCCAAATACGAGTACATTACTGCGTCCAGCTGCTTCTCTCAAGTGATATGGATCTAGCATCAGCTTCTGGACTATGGTTTGAATTTCGTTAACACCACGATCAAATGTGATAACGAGGCGACTGTTGCTATTGTTAAAAACCCGGTCCAGCACTCAAAGACAAAACACATTGACATCCGAATGCACTTCATTTGTGATTGTTTTGATCGTCAACTTGTCAATATTCAAAGGGTCCATACTTATTATAACTTTGCTGATCTCTTTACAAAATTGTTTAATCATGCCCGATTTCTATATCTTGTAGAATCGCTTGGCATGATTTCGTTTGAGTAAATTTTATCTTAGTAGGTTTTTAAAATTGTAAATATTTTTTAAAAATATGTCACAATATTAGAGGGAGAAAATTGAGTTAGTTATAACTCACCAAAAAGATTTCAATTTATTTTAAGAAAACCAAAAACAAATCATTTGATTTACCAAAAAGGTTTTATGTCATTACAATGAAAATATAAATATATTCAAAAGAGATTGTCTCGCTTAGAGGGAGCTCCTGTTTAGAGGGAGTCGGATAATTTAAAAATTTTCAATTTAAGAAATTGATCCGACCTTTGGAATATGACAGTACATTGATTTTGATGATCCTAGCGCATGAAAAGAGTAGATCAAAAATCAACAAGATCACAGTCTGATGTGTAGATAGGCTTGACAAACAAGTAAATGCCATGGGATATAAACATAAATATCTGCCTATTCTAGTGGTTATACATTCTTTAAGCTGCTGCATGACTCCGCTAAAGTCATATCAATGAAGGCTGAAATGTAAATAAGCATGTCATACCCAAGCCTCTCTTTACCTTATCACAGTTGTCTTATGAAGTCAGTGTCAATTTTAATTTCTCTTGAGTCAAGAAAAGAAAAAGAAAATGAGTCAAAAAAGAAATAGAAAAGAAAAAAAAAATTAAAAATTGTCTATATTAGGATTTTTATCTTCTAATTTATTTGTGCGATAATATGGTATTATCCGACCTGAATGTTAAGGCCCTGAGTCTTCTGCTTTGTTTGTTTTCTTTCTTTTGTTCAAGCCTTGTACTTTCCCTGCGCGATAATATGGTATTATCCGACCTGATTATTAAGGTCCTGAACACCTACTTTATTTTAATCTTTCTAGATAGAGTCAAGTGTACAAAATAAAGTGTCAAATGTGTTAATAAGCATACAGTGATCATATATGTAAGGTTTAAGTCAAGTTGAGGTGATATGTAAACATAAACTAAGCCCGAGGTATGATGGAGTCAGTAACATGTCTAATTGAGTGGGAACCACAAAAGCATTATGCCTAAATCATACCTTAACGTATCATACTAACATCAAAACACTTGTCACGTTGAACAGGTGGACAATATCTAAAGTCGACTTTGAGTTTGTGGCACAATATTTTCAAAATGAAACGTGATCTAGGACGTTGCAAATCAATATGATTCCATATCGTGAACTTTCTCGAAAAATATAATATTTGAGAAATTTATATAAATTAATATAATATTAATTTCATCTTTAGTCATTTCATTTGTAGTTTGTTTTATTTTGTTTTAGACTAAAATACTAATTTAAGTTATTTTTATTTGTTTTCATTTTATTTTTAATTTTTTTATTTTCATTTTTACTTTTATTATTTTTTATATATTTTTAATTTTACTTTTACCTTTATTTTATTTTGTTTCTGTTAAGAGATCGATTACGCAATCATACCTCCAGAAGTTCAAGATCCTACTCCCACTCCTGAAGCTCAACCCGTGATCGCCATGGCAGCAGACTCCACACAGGTGCCCAAAACAAGAAATAATTAATGGCACTAGGTGACGAGTCGTGCAAGTGCACGCTGCCACAACTACCCATATCACAATGATGCTCTTATTGCTTATGCTAAGAATCACGTGGACAGTGATTCATGGGCGTTGCGTAGGGTGAACGGGGACCTCACCTACATGTACTCAACTAAGACTTGACATGAATTACTTTAGGCGGGCGGTACGTGATGGTGTTGGTGAAAAGAATCTGGACGGTTGGTTCAAGCAGCACATAGATCGAGAATTAAAATGCCACTACGCCAACTTCCACTTAAATAAAGGTCGGAAATACAAGCATCCGACGGAAAAAGATCCAGCAATGGGCAAACGATGAATTGCATGGAGATATGAAATGCCCAAAGAAGGTCGTACAGTTTAACATGGAGAGACTTTCGAGCCGAATCTCCCTTACGACTTCACGTGCTGGGAATTCGATAATGAATCGAGCAAAGCCGTCATACACTACAAAGACATGCATCCATTGCGTGTTTTTGACGAGCATGAGTTGATGGGACTGAGCAAAGAAGACATCCTGAAGCTATACAACTCACCTTTGCCCACTTTGGAGGATATCGGGAAACAGAATACCGCTAATATAGTTGAAGCCTTCAATAAGTTTGTGTGAAAACTTGTTGAACTTCCACTACCCGAAGACGGTGCTCTGGAGTACGCCACTGACTGAAGACGAAGACAAGCGACAACACTAAAGACTAGAGGAAGATTGTTGGGCAATATTTTGTATATATTTAGTCTTTTGAATTGTGTATGTTTTGTATGACTTGTCTTAGTTCGTTATCATGTATTGGGTCCGAGGCCTATGTAAACAAGGGCCCATTAGGCCATTTGTAACGAAATAGTGACATGCCATGCTTCCCAATAAATAGGAAGCATGTGCATGGAACACATAAGCTTTTGAAAACTCTTATCCTTTCAACTAACTCTCTATTTCTCTAAAAACCCAAACATAAGTTAACTACAAACAAGATCCGAGAAGGTACTTAGTATGATTCTCGCTAAGTACTGAGTTAGATTGATCTAAGAATTGTTGTTTGATCCACTCTCGGGACCTACATCAATCCCTTATTGTATTATAAGACTAATAAGATAACAAAATGTTGTCACATCCATTACTGGAGAATATGTCTCCTCATAGTCAATTCCAGGTCTTTAAGAAAATCCTTGTGCTACCAATCGTGCCTTATATCCTGTAATCTCATTTTTCTCATTATGTTTCCGCACAAATACCCATTTATATCCAACGGGCTTTACACCTTCGGTTGTATAGACTACAGGTCCAAAACTTCTCGTTTCGCTAGGGAATTTAATTTTGTCTCAATTGTGTCTTTCCATTTTGGGCAATTATTTCTATTTTTGCATTCATCGACAGATTTTTGTTCTTGATCCTCATTGTTTTCCATTACTTCTAGCGCTACATTGTATGAAAAATTTTCATCGACGTCAACTATATTTCGGTTCCTTACCTTTCCAGACATAATATAATTTATTGATCGAGATCTTTCGTTTTCAGGTACCTGAGGTTCTTCTGGAACCATTATGTCTAGCGTCTTTTCAAGAGACTCTTTTTCAGTAATTGTAGTTACCTTGACAAGACCCTCTACATTACTTGGCCTTTTTCTTTCGAGAATTTTTATCTTTAGAATCGATTGGTCTACCACGCTTTAGGCGCGCATTAGACTCATTACCAATACGTGTTTTCCATCATGGACACCAATTTTTATTGGAGCATTAGCAGCTGGTATATGTGACCTAGTCACTCTCTTCGGGTAAGTAAATGCGTCTGGTAATTGATTTGCTAATTCTTGTAAATGAATTATCCTTTTGAACTTCTATTTCACATTATTTAATTCAAAGATCAAGATGAGATAATGATAATTCATTCCAAATTATATTATTTTCCAACTGTTTTTCAACTCCCCCTAATGTTGGGAAGGTTGTTTCGTCAAAATGACAATCACCAAATAGAGCCATAAATAAATCTCCCATTGATGGCTCTAAATACTTAATGATAGATGGTGATTCATATCCAACATATATTCCTAACCTCCTTTGAGGTCCCATCTTTGTGCGTTGCGGTGAAGCGATTGGAACATATACATCACAACCGAAATTCCTTAGATGGGAAATATTTGGTTCCTGACCAAACACCAATTTTAATGTGGATGAAGTATGATAACTCATTGGTCTAATGCGAATTAGTGATGCTGCATGCGAAATTGGATGCCCCCAAGAAGTAATACGTAGTTTTGATTTCATAATTATTGGTCTTGCAACCATTTGAAGTCGCTTGATAAGCATTTCGGCAAGCCCATTTTGTGTATGTGCATGAGGTACAGGGTGCTCTACGCTTATCCTAAGAGACATGCAATAATCATTAAATGATTGGGATGGAAATTCACCGACGCCGGTGGCATGTGTGGCATAGGTTACAAGTTGACAACACGCATTGGGAGAGTGTCCGTATTTATGGCATAGTTAGCATTGGGGAGGACGGCGACCAAGTCCTCTACCATCACGAAAAGATCTGCCCCCACGGCCCCAATTGGGAGATGATTGTTTATGTTGGGCATTAAAGGCAACAGTGGGTGTAGTAGATACGTGTAGAGATCTAAGAAACAATTCATGTCCTTCTAGTTGGGCAACGAGATCATGGAAGTTGGAGGTGGTCGTGTAGTCCGAACAGAGGTGGAAAATGATTCAAAAGACACCCCAAGTCCACATAAAAACCAATGGCGCTTGTCAGAACCAACTACAGGTTGGCCAATGGCTGCAAGTTGATCACAAATAAATTTGAACTTCCTTCCAAGTCAGTGACAGTAGTAGTACCTTTGGTCATTTGGCGGAGTTCATCACGAAGGTTCAGAGCACGTTCAATCGATGCGTTGCTATAAGCATCCTCAAGGGCATCCCAAATTTGTTTAGTGGTGGGGATCCCAGCGATTTCATAGAAGGCTTTTTCAGTTAGCGAGGCTTGAATCAAAATCACGGCTCTTTGATCGGCAGATACCCTTGCAGTATATTCTAGATTGGTGTTAGATTTACCCTCCACAGTAGTAACAATATCCGGAATAGTGGCAGTACCATCAATATGTGGTAATAGATTATGATAGGCCAGCACTGGAAGAACTTGATTCTTTCACATAAGATTATTAGTGGCGGAGAGCCGAAGCGTAACCATGTGCATCATGGAGTTCATAGCAAGAGCAGGATCGGTGGCAAATGATGAGGAAGCCATTAAGAGAAAGGAAGAAGGGGCAATGGGAGATGGAATAGAGAACGGTAGGGATAGATGGATCGTTCTAGGTGATTGATGCCATGAGAATAATTGAATGCTCTATATCAAACTGATAGGAGATAAAGACTACAAATAAATGTACAAGTTACATCAAGCCGCTCAAGGAATACAAAAATGCAAGCAAAGAATTATAAACAATGGTACAATGTAAAACATTAAGCATGGTTAATATTAATCAAATCTCATTCAAATGCACTTTTTGATTCTAGTGCACTACTAGATGTTATGGATGGGATTGCATATTCAAATTACAAATCTCCAGATTCTGGGAGATATATCGCATATCGTGTATATCAACTAGTACTAGACTTGTGTGAGTTTACCTTGGCGAACCCAAAATGTTACCATTTGGATCGCAAATTTGTATTTTTCAGGTCCAGGGTTTATAAATATTGTTAAGTGCAATAGCTAGATCACGGATAGCATATATACATAAAACCATGGTGTGATCAAAACCTAAGAACGATTGAATTTTAGATATAAATTTCACGATGATCATGAAAACTAGAGAAAAAGTTTTAGAGAAACGATTGTTATAAGGGTTTGCTACACTCAAATATTAGAGTTCTTCTCCTTTCCTCTCGTTTGAGTTCTTTCCCACAAAGGCTTCTCCTCAATCCCTCGACTTCGATGGCATCTTCTCCTGTGCGAGGTTGTGGATGCTCTTCATTATTAGACTTTTAAAAGCCAACATGTAATATTTAAGTTATTAGATGTAGTTGGACTCTTAAATACGTGTAATGAAAATGTAACTGTGTAAATTGTATTGTTAAGTGTTACTGGGGTTTGTACAAGAGAATAGGTTATGTACTTAGCTCATTTACATAATACTACCTTTAACATTTATCTCATTTCTTTGTATCTAATACTGCTGAACCATATTGACTCGGGGGTTCAAAAGGCACGCTTAAAACATAGATAAATTGTGCTGGAGTTCATTATATAGAACTGCATGACTGAGACTCAAATGAATCAAACTTCATTCAAGTTATTCAAACTTGTATAAAATAACAAAATTCACACGGTTTATAATGAGTATGTCAAGACTTTCAAGTCCTTGAATCGAGCTAAAATTATTCATCAAGCCGACTAAATTTCGCATGATAAAGATTCATCGAGCTATCAAAATGAGCGGATTCGAAGTCCGCTTGACTCACACGAAGTAAGTTTTAATTGCTTTTAACATGATGGACTAGCTGAAGCATATTATTACAAAACAGAAGAAATAAATTACTAAAGGTGCTAGCAGCAATACCTGTACATAATTCTTTTTCAAGCTCTATATTTTCTTTATTAATCTACCAATTTCAATAATTTATCATCACTCAAAACCTCAGCTGCGGACACAACACACCTCATCACATCAACTTGTACTTTAAGTGAAAGAATATAGTCCATTGCTTCTTTGATGAGTAAAATATCATTCATGTTCTCTCCACCAGGTATCAGTCTTTTAAGAACTTTAGTCCTCTTCTTCACCAATCTTTTACCAGTGCTGCAACTCCTTTTCAAGATTTTCTTGCACTGAACTCTTTTATGGACATTGGTAATCCTATTTGTACTCTTTTGTAGCGTCAACTGCGATTCGGAGACTAATAATTTGCCTACAAGAACCGTGTCTTTTTTGTTTTCCTTTGCCTTGAAAATTAGTGCATGGCTCCAAGAAGTTGCTGGTTTTTTAACAGAAGCCATTGCAATGTCAGCAGATAGCTTTATGTTCTTCTTTCTCTCCATGACATCCATTTTATTCTTTGAAGAACAACATATTTGGAGACCCTTTATCCATCTTTTCAGAAATTCTTTCTTTTGCGTGCTTGAAGTGTGCATATTTAACCTAGAAATTACGACACTTAATCAAAAAGATGAACAAAACCAATTTAATCATTATCATTATTCCATATCTAGTAATTAACAATTTATCAGAATCTTGTAATCTTATGATTCGTTGGCACCTATGTATTTAGTGAGGCGAATCATTGATTAATATATATATATGCAAAACCCTGAATTGTTTAAATCTCATCAAGGTGATGAAAATCATCAATTTTGAATTAAATATGCAACGTAGTATGAAAGAAGGAAGATTTTAATCGATATATACAGAAATATATTCAACTCACGGAGTATCAATAACATATGAAAATTTGGAAACAAAATAAACAATAGCTAGACCAATGATTACCTTTGTTTCAATCTGGTAATAATGAGGATTTGTTTGCAGTTTCAGAGATGATCGAACAAGGTGTTGAAAAATGAGAATGAAGTTGAAATGGAAGCATTACTTTACTTATTTATAAAATAAAAGGGTGGGACCGTAAGAGAAAGACAACGCACATGGATTCACATGGGCGTCCATGGCCTACTTCCCCATCAAAACCCTAAAAGGTTATAATTTTTTATAATTTATTTATTTTGAACGACCTAAAAGGTTATAATAACTATTTCATTTGCTGCAATACAGAAAACAATTAGAAGATAAACATATAAGTTATTTTATAATATAAGTAGAATATTATTTATTAAATTAAATAAAATCATTATTATTTAATAAGAGAGGGAAGAAATTAAAATCTAAATTTTACCAGTTTGAGAAGGTAAGAGGTCTAAAAACCAATTTTTAAGTTGTCTACAAATTGAAATATGTCCTTCATTACTTTTTTATTAGATATAAGACATAAGGTGGGAGATATATATTCAAATTTTAGTATGTATTCTTTTGAACGACCTAAGGGTGGAAAGAGTGGGTTCTGGAAGAATTGAAGAATCAAGATGATCAGCTATAGACAATTGAAAGAGAAAGACTAGGGATGATCAGTAGAGTGTATCAGGTCAAGAAAAAATACCAAGTAAAAAAGGAAGAATTCAATTGGGAGGGCGTGAACACCATATATCCCACCTTGTGACGCCGACCAAAATTTCTTTCCCAAATGCTTTCTTCGCACCACTCCGTTAAGTCTACTAGAGTAAGGCATACTAGAGCATGTCCATATATAGTTCTTTTCATTATTAGAGAACGCGGTAACCGGCAGCAAAATTTACCATTGAAATGACTATTTGTGTCTGAAATTATGTCCGGAAATACCCATATTTCTAGTAGTTTTTAGGATTAAATTTTTCCAAAAAATCAACGTTGGTATACAATTTCATTACATGTATAAGATGAACTAATTAAACTAATATGTTTAAATTGAACCACCAAAATGTAAGAATTTGATTTTTAAATTATAAGGCATTAACAAGTAGTGAGGTGAATCTAACATCTATCTATCTAATCTAATCTAATCTAACAATACTAATAAAAGAAAATAGTAGAGATGATGTGACAATCTCACATTTATTCTTGGTCTAATCTCTCTTCTCATTCATTCTACATATCCATAGGTTATGGGCAAAATCATTTTGACAAATGGGTTACAATTTCCTTTCTAATCTTTCATCTCATCCATCCTATCTCTTCATAAGTTATGGGTCAAAATAATTTTGACAAATGGGTTATAATTCTCTAATTCCTTATCTTATATAGTTTACATATCTATGGATCATGAGTCAAAACAATTTTAACAAATGAGTTATAATTTCTCTTCTAATTCTCTAACTTTCATCTCATTCATCATAACTATCCATGGGTAATAGGTTAAAACAATTTTGGCAAATGTTGTATATAAAGAGATTTTTTCTAATTTGTAAATTTAAGATTATAGACTTCCTATTATTTGTACTATATATATTTTTTTTTCTTTTTACCTTTAATTTTGTTCATTTTTAAAATAATAGACCTTATTTATTTTATTATTTGACAAATCCCGTGTGATACACGGGTTCAAAAGCTAGTTAGAAATATATATGTTTTAACACACAATTTGGTAAACGGATAATCGAATTTATACATTAACATTAACAGTTAATACATATTTCTTTCATTAAAAGCAAAAGTATTTTAACTATTAAAGATGGGATGTAAAATGTACTCTAGTTTAATTCCCTGTACGTCAAATTAATGGAAATAATATCGTTTTTCTTGATTGGGAATGTTATAGGCCTTTCTTAATAAAACAAGATATGTCACGAGTATTTCTTTACAGATTATGAAAATAGATTCTCACGACAATAATTGTGTTGTGACATCAAGAAATTAAATTGCCATGTTCATGTGTTTCTGAGTTAGGCACGTCATAAATCACCAGATTTTCAATCAATTTAGAGTGTTAATCTTTAGTTTTTGTTCTAAATTCTTTTACGTGGACGTAGTATCTTTAATAACCAACATGCTTATCTCATTGCCATCTTAATATATGTATTTATATTTTTAAATAAGTTCGAAAATGATTTTGTGATAGATGAAAATTAAGGACAGAAAACTTATTATTACAAAAGGTTTTGATATCATAAAGTATTAATTGTACTATTATACTATTATTTAAAAAAAAAAAAAACGGGTGGCCTAAAGGCAGAGAGGCACAGTTTATTAAAAGGCCAAAGGTCCTGGTTCGAGTTTGAGGAAGTAAAAAATAATTTTTCTTTAAAAAAATCAAGATTTTTAAAAATTAAGAGATTTTTGTTGACGAAAAGGTGAGAATGCGTTTTAAAGAAGCACGCATCGTGTTTCCGGGTAGGTAAATTATTTTGTGAGAAGAGATTCCTATAAAGTTAAGGACAAATGGTTGTACTGGGTTAAGATGAGATCCCAAATCAATGAAAATATTGGGTGAATGGATGATGCATTTGATCCCATTCACCTTATAGTTCTTGAACCTCGATATTCATTAATATCATATAGCAGAATCGTTCAAAACATGACAAATATTCATACAATAAGTTGCTCTCGAATAAATGTCAACCATGCCCCTGCCTTCTCATACTAACCTACTTAACCTGATGTACATATTATATGTCAATGTTACCGAGTGAGTTCTAGTTTTCATAAACATTGAACTATCTTTTACGTAAAAATAACTTTAACCGCATACCATAAACTTTAGCACTACAGTATAACAATATCATATAACATTAGCTAACGCATATGGTGTGGATACACAACATTCTAAGCTATCATGGGTTCGATTCCCAGAAAATAAAAAAGAATTTTTCCTTTCAAACAAAAAAAAAATAAGAAAATCCAGATTTTTAAAAGTTAAGAAAAGATTCTTGTTGACGAAAAGGTGAGAATGTGTTTTAAAAAAACACGCGTCGTGTTTCTTGGTAGGATTTTGATTGGGTGAGAATTAAAGATTCCTATAAAGTTAAGGAGAAATAGTTGTACTGCATTAAGAGGAGATCCCGAAAGAGTGAAAATGTTGTGTGGATGGATACCACATTTGACCGCATTCGCCTTATAATTCTTGAACCTCAAAATTCATGGATATCATGTAGCGGAACCGTTCAAAACATGGCAAACATTCGTACAAAAAGCATATTGTACACACACAAATTAAAAAGTTCGAAGACACAACAAAATCATTACATTGGGATATATACGAGTCTTCAACACGGTAGCTCTAGCTTAAATGTAGCTTAAATGCCAACCATGCCCAGTCTTCTCATACTAACCTATTTAACCCGAAGCGCATACTAAATATCAGTGTCGTTGAGTGAGTTTTAATTTTCATCACCATCAAAAGAAATAATTTACATAATAAATAACTTTAATAGCATACCATAAACTTAAGCACTATAGCATAACAATATCGTACAACATTAATTAGCAAACACATATTCATGAGAATACAAGACATTCGAGGCTATCATTCATTCACACACATCATAAATTAAGCATTTGAATGTCTAAATCTATAAGCAAATCTTGACAAGAATTATTGTCAACTTTATTTACTGTTAGCAAGCTACAAGACGCCTACCCTTTACACCCACCCACCCATGGATGGACCCAGCATACATTCATACATCCACAGAAGGACAATGTGTTATACCATGAAAAGGGTTCTCGGACCTCTATAAGAGGTAGCCGACTTCCATGAAAGGAACATTCTTCCCGCCACAAAGGAGCTAACCTACTCTCAAAGAAAACACTTTCTAGCCTCTATAAAAGGAGCCAACTTACTTCCATAGGAGGAACACTTTACACCTCCATAGAAGGAGCCAACCTACTTCCGTAGAAGGTATACTTTCTCACCTACTTCCTTAGATTGGACACTTTCTTACTTCAACGAAGGAACCAGCCTACTTCCATTTTAAGGAACACTTTCTCACCTTCATATAATGAGCCAGCCTACATCCATAGAAGGAACACTTTGTCACCTCCATAGAGGGAGCACTTCCATAGAGGGAACACTTTGTCACCTCCATAGAAGGAAGACTAGATGGAGATTGTGGAGCGCCGTTTTGTTTGTTTAGTCTTTTGTATTATTTCAAGTCTATCAAGATATAATTTATGTAGCTTCAGTTTGTTGAAATAACGTTTAGACCCGAGGCCTTGTAATATGAGCCCATTGGGCCGCTTATAATGAAAAGCAAGTGCATGAAGATGCATTATAAATAGTGCATCATTCCATGCACTAAACAACCTTTTGAGAAAACATATTATCTTATCAACTCACCAACTCTCCTCTCATTCTCCTTTCCTTTCACAACCACTCAATAGCCAACCCATACAAGATTCGAGATCTCGGTTTACTTGAGAGTGATTTCCGCTAGATCTTAAGGAGATTGATCCAAGAACACGTTATTTGATCCCGTCTCTTGGACCCACAATAGGTATCAGAGATTTCGGCTCTACTAATTGAGGTTCTTGGGTCACAAAACCTTGTATTTTGGTCTTGTTTATGTATTTGAGAAGTGTATTCTTGCAAAACTAAGTGTGTTCAAGTGTCTGAAGTTGTTTCGGGTTTACCATAGTTTTCTTACTAACATGAAAATCGATTTAAAGGTGTGTTTAAGGTTGATGAAGTGTTCTTTAGGTTTTCATCATTGTTTAAAGGTTCAAAAGTGGTAAAAAGGATGTTTGTTGTCAGATCAGTACGTTAAAAGTGGAATTCGAAGTTTCTGAAAGTTTAATCGAATCGAGTTTGCTTTAATCAAATCGGTTTATTTTAGTCAAATCGAGTTTTTATTGTAATCAAATCGAATTTCTATATTCGATTCGATTCATTTTTACTCGATTCGATTTATTTTCATTCAATTCGACTCGATTCGTTCTAATTCGACTCGATTCAAATCCATTCGATTCGATTCAATTTGTGTTCAATTTGATTCTTCTGTACTTGTTCAAAATCTGCTTTTTGCTCAAGTGTTTGAATTTCTGATCTGAGTGCAAGATGGCATAAGATCCTGAAGTTAAGACGTATATCATGTTTGAGAATGAAGCCGGTATAACGAACAAACTACCCAGGCTTCTGAACTGTAGTAACTTTGAAGAGTTTAACAGGAGATTAATCTTGAGTACTCCGAAGTAAACAAGAAGTTGCTGAATTCATTGCCTTATACGTGGGATAGTAGTGTCACCACTATCAAAAGAACCATGAATTTGAATACAACAACTTTGAGAGACTTAAGGTCCACCATAAAGTTTTTTGAGATGGATGATAAGCTGCGACTAAATAATCATGTCAGCTCATTGAATCATGCAGGTGTATCTACTGGTTCTAGTGTAAGCACGGCCTTTCTTAGCCAATCTCATCCAATAGTTCACATTGTTGATGGCGTAAGAGGTTATATTGCTCAATCTGAGAAGAACAATGCCTACAAGACTTCAACAAATCAACTAGCACCATCATCAAACTCTTTCTAGGATGCAGTGAACAAGGCTGTTGAGAAAGCACTTAAGGCTCAAGGGATCAGCAAGCCAGCCAGCAAAAACTCGAGGGGTTCAAGGTATTCGCCCACCCTGATTGATGACTCGCACATTGCTCTTTTCCATACCTTAATGGACAGTCATGAAGACCTGATGCAAGGAAACCTCTAGCCACCATCTTTCCAACAAGGAGATATTCCATAGATCAATGAAAAGGATCTGGAAAAGATGGATATCGGGTACCATATGGCAATGACTGTTCACAATGCCACAAATTTCATGAAGAAATATGGCAAGAAAAGCTTCAAAATTCCAACAGCAAGAGTATCAAGTTTAATAAAGGCAAGATCCATTGCTATAACTACAACGAAACAGGTCACTTTGCAAGGGAGTGCACAAACCCAACTCAACCTACTGATGATGTGAAGATTACTGAAGTGTCTGATGGGGAGAGTAGTGGGAAAGAAATGACAAGAGGCTGGTGGCTCAAAACAGCTCGTTAGGACAAAGGGGTCAACGAATTGGCTAAGAAGGATCAAGCAAAGGGAACCCTAATCCTAGGGCCCTATTACACAGTCTGCTGAAAGTTCTAAGCAAGGCTGGGAAGGCCAGTTCAAGGAGTTGATGAACCCGCTGAAATTTGCTAGCATGGCATTTCTGCATGAGACGAAGCCTCTTCAAGTTCCACTTCAGGAGACAACCACGACACTCCTGACATTCCCAAGTTACACACACCTTTGCTCTCAAGCATGCATAGATAAAATAGAATGTTACAGAACTCATAATGCCGCTTTACTTTAAGAAAACTTAGGCATTAAATACTAAATTAGTAAGTACAAAAAAGCTGACAAGGTATATACCACTAGAATTAAGACTAATCATGACATGGAAAATCTAAATTTGAAACTGTTTCAGTCTAATTTGTTTGTTGAGTTTCATGAAAAACGTATAGTAGAACTTAATGCTAAATTGAGACTCTAGAATTACACTTTGCACAAAGAAAAATTACTATTGAAAATTTGAAATATCGTCTGATAAGTTGAACGGTATTATTGGAGCACAAATGGGTGTTTAACAAAAAAACGAGTCTGAGAAATGAACATGCCGCGATTGCACCTCTATTCAAACATAATTATACATCCCTACCCCCACTTTAGTTACAACACCCAAATTGAATACGAAATGATCTATGGTATTGGACATGTTCCAAAACCCAAGATCTTCGTTCCCGAGGTTCCCAAAATTGTTGATCCAATTGATGTGCCCATTAGTTCTAATGACGATTCATCTTTCTCAGCAGGTCATGTAGAAGAATGTGATTTATGGAAAATGATATGGATTGCGAGAACAAAAGAGAGTCAAATTCAACCTTTGTTTCTAACGTGAAATTGAAATCATTTAACAATTTTTTCTGCAATAATAACAATTCTATTTCTAGACAAAATGCATTGTCTTCATGTTTAGATAATGATGTGGATTGTGCGAGTGTTGATGTTGGCACTTCTCATAGTATTTTGAATGAAAATATTGATATTATTTTAGAGAGCGATTGTGAAACAGTGTATGATGAAACATGTGTTGAAAATTGTAAAAATTTAAATGGGTCGGTCAAAGTAAACAAAGCTAGTTGTTCGTCATCAAATTGTAAGACTGAGGTTAATTCAAGAAAAGGTAGAGGTTTTGAAAATGAACAAGCTAGTGCTTCGTGTAAATATATTTCACCTAGCAAAAGATCGTTTTCACAAACACATAAAAATGTAAAGCATCCTATGTTATACAATTTTTGTGATAACAACTACTATGGTCATCATCAACAGAATAATTTTGACTCACATCAAACCAATGTTTTCAATAATCAATGTCACAAACCATATAGCATGCATAATTATGTTCCTTTCCAAAGATCACCATTCCCACCAAGACAATCATATTATAGTTATGACGATTATGCTGTTGCTTCATAGAAAGTGTTGCTATACGTGTCGTAACCTGTCACACCTTGCAAGACATTGTAAGAACTGAAGGATTTGAGAAACCAGTTTAATCAGTCCCGATCTACCGCTGCTAGCAGCTCAAGATCAAGGACTGATCAAGCTGAAAGTCAAGCCAGTGAAATAGTTGTGGAATTCGCCAAAAACCATAAAATAAATAAACCTTTTTGGGTAACCGAAAAGAAAAGAGCCAAAAAGGGTTTGAGGACTGAAAAGTCTAAGAACCCACCATAAACAATTGTAAAAAGAGATTCGAAGGTTGAAATACCGAGGATTTCATTTTGAAAATAAAAAGAAGACAACCCAAAATATCTTCTAAAAACAGAAAACATGCTTCTGCATGGACTCCTAGGGATTGTGCTTCTGACTCTAACTCATCACATCAATTCATAATTTCAGAAAATAAAATAAAATATGGTGATTTTCTCATAAACTTTCCCGAGACAACTAAGTCTCGGGAAACCATGTCTAACTAGTTGTTCATTTGTGTAGGGTTAGTCAACAAGGCCTGTCAACGGTATTTGGTACTTAGACAGTGGCTTCACCCGACACATGACAGAAGATGAGTCCTTTCAGTTTAACGTTTAACCTTTCGATGGTGGACATGCTTACTTTTCTGGAGATGTGGGAGGAAATATAACCAAAAGAGGGATAGTTTCAAATGGCACCCTAACCTTAGATGTTGTCAATCTGGTGGAGCAACTCAAACACAACTTGCTCATATGTCTTAGATATGTGACAAGAAATTCTCCACCCTGTTAACGGAAAATGAATGCTTGATCTTGAAGCCAGGTTTCAAAGTCCCTGAAGAATGGATATTGATGCGTACTCCGAGGCATAATGATGCATATATATTAGATATGAGAAATTCATATTCACACAGAACTGTTTCATGTTTAATATCAAAAGCCTTGGAGAACAATTCATTTCTTTGGCATCGACGTCTGGGTCATGCCAACTTCAAGAATTTAAACAAATTGGTAAAAGGTGAGCATGTGAGGGGCTTTCCTGTTAAAACTTTCTCTTGCATTGAAATATGTCTTTCATGCTCAAAATGCAAGCAACACAAGCTCCCTCACAGGCGTAAAACTCTCAATTCTGTTGATTCCATTCTTAAGCTATTACACATGGATTTGTAGGGTCCTATTCAAACTCAGGCATTAGGCGTAAAAGCCTACTGTCCTGTTGATACTGATGACTTTTCCCGTTTCAGCTAGACTTTCCTACTAGCGCACAAGGACGAAACCACGCAGTTTTGATCAGATTCATGACGCTTGTTGACAATCAAACCAACAAGCGAGTCAAGTGTATTAGAGGTAACAACATAACCGAATTCTACAACAAGGTTGTTGATGACTTTTGTCACTTCAAGGGAATTGACCGCCAGTTCAATGCTCCATATACTCCACAAAAAAATAGAGTTTCTAAACGACATAACCGAACACTGATCGAAGCTGCTAGAACAAAGCTCTCATACTCAAAACTTCCATTATGTTTATGGGGTGAAGCTATTAATGCAACCCACTTCATTTAGAACCGTGCGCTGCTGAACAAACTTCTAAACAAGACTCCTTATGAAGTCTACTACAGGCTCAAGCCTCAAGTCAACTATTGCAATACGTTTGGATGTCCATGCACTTTGCTTCATACAAATGCCAACTTAACTCCAAAGTTTGTCGAGAAGGCCGATAAGTGCTATTTTGTTGGATATTGTGCCAACAAGTGTGCTTATCGAGTTTATAACAAGAAAGCAAAAGTGATTGTGGAATCATTCAATGTTGACTGGCAAGAGCTTAACCCGACAGATGCATAGACGGGACCCACCTGGCTGTTTGATTATGATGGTTTATTCAATCAGTTTCGGTGTATGTCTACCCCTCGTGCTGCAACTGCTCCAGTCCATGCTTCAACGTCTTAGTCAGTTTTAATACACTCTGTGTTAAATAGTTTGGATGATGTCCATCTATTTGCTGGTGTCTCCAATAGGAATATGTTTCCTGTAGCTCCTCAACCGGCTGCAGTTGATCCATTACTACAACCAGCAGATATGACTGATACGGTAAACGTTGAAGATGCTTCTGATTCTGATTCAGATGGTTCATTCATGTCAGCTGACAACATTGATCCAAATCAGACTGAGCCTGTGATGAATCTTCAGGCAGAACCTAGTGTGGTCGAGTCTATTCCCACACCTCCCTTATCAGATAACATCCACGTTGCTGCTGAAGAGACTGATGCAAATGAAATTCCGGCTAGTGTTTCTGATAAGACAGACTCTACCTCGTTCCCAGCAATCGTTCCATTCATGAAGAATCTATGGGATGGTCCTATTGCCCAAGAACATGTTGTTGATCAACCAGACACTATTCAACCAGCCACTGATTTTCTTATCGGTGCTCCCAACATATTCGATTCCATAGAAAGCTTGACAGTGTAAATTCAGGAGGAGCAAATTGAGCATGTTGGTACAACTCCTCAACTGTCGATTCACCGATCTCACCCAACTGAAAAAAATCATTGGATCTCCCTCAACCATTATTCAAACATGAAGCCAATCTGGTACTATTAACAGGTGTCTTTTTGCAAGTTTTATATCATAGGTTGAACCAAAGAATTACAAGATGGCTCTCAAAGAGAATTCCAGAGGACCTGTTATAGTTCAATAAGCTGATTGTTTGAAGCTTGTCAAGAAACCGAAGAAAAAGAAACTGATCAGTACAAGATGGGTGTTCTGAAATAAGAAGGAAGATAAAGAGGTTATCATAAAGAATAAGGTTAGATTGGCGGTGCAAGGCTTCTCTAAACATAAAGGTCTGGATTACGGTGAAGTTTATGCTCCCGTTTCTAAACTTGAGGCCATTCGTCTCTTTTTGGCCTATGCATCGTACATGAACTTCAAAGATTATCAAATGGATGTTATGACTGCCTTATTGTATGGAAAAGTTAAAGAAGAAATTTTTGTGTCAAGCAACTGCCAGGTTTTGAGGATCCTGATTGTCCCAACTATGTCTACCGTCTTGGCAAAGCTCTTTATGGCCATCATCAAGCACCTCGTGCTTGGTATGCTACTCCGGCTGAACATCTTTTGGAGCATGGCTATATAAGAGGTGTTATTGATCAAACACTTTTTGTCAAGAAAGTTGGGCACGATTTGATTTAGACCAAGTGTACGCTGATGATATTATCTTTGAGTCTACTAATAGATAAACTGTGTAGAGAGTTCTCAGAGGTTATGCAGCGTTAGTTTGAGATGAGTTCTTTGGGAGAAATGGCATTCTTTCTGGGCTTGCAAGTTGAACAAAAGACGGATGGGATTTTGATTCACTAGGAGAAATACGTCTACAAAATTGTTCAGGGATTTGGGTTTAAGGATGCATCTCCTTTTGTCACTTCGATTGCTACAAGACCAGTGTTAGGTCCAGTTCCATCAGGAAAGCCAGTTGATCAACACATGTATAGGTCCATGATTGGCTCCTTGATGTATCTCACTGCAAGCAGGCCAGACCTTGTTTGTCAATGTGCCAGATATAAATCTGATCCAAAAGAATCTCACTTAGTTGTTGTCAAGCGTATCTTTCAGTATCTCAAAGGAAAACTTCGTTTGGGTCTTTAGGTAAGACCCCAAATCCCGGGAATCCTACAGTTGGTAATCACGTCCACAAATTCACAAAAATTTAAAACCAATCGATTCGTTTTATTTAAAACAAGTTCAGAGTAAATAACAGCGGAAAAAATGTAAGTATTTAAAAATCCCAAACACGGGTACAGGTGTCCAAAATCATTGTAAATAAAATATTTGTTTTATTTGAATTCCTCGACCAGAAATACCTTCAACCTCCCGAGTAGCATCCAGCACGTCTACGAGGTAGCATCCACTTCTTAACCTGAAAGTCAATCTAACATACACACAAAGTCAGCTTGAGCTGAGTGAGTTCAAGTTTTCATAAACGACATTCATAAAAATTTAAATTCCATGACTATGGAATGTACGGGAAAATCATGAGTCCATAAAATCATAGATAGCTTTTCTTAACCAAATCATAATTGAATAAAATATTAACATCTTTTCACGCAGCACGAGCCTCCTCACCCTGAGTCTCCCCGAGTAATATATTTGACCCGGCCGCGGTTTAACAAAACCGTTAAAATCATGCAACTCGAGCCTCCTCATCCCGGGTCATCCCCAAGTAATATATTTGACTCGGTCACAGTTTAATAAAACAAAATCACGCAACACGAGCCTCCTCACCCCGGGTCATCCCCAAGTAATATATTTAACTCGGTCGCGGTTTAACATCCAAACAAGTGATACGGGCCTCCTCACCCCGGGTCTTCCCCAAGTAATATATTTGACCCGACCACGGTTTATAGAACGGCGGGCCTCCTCACCCCGGGTCCTCCCCGAGTAATATATTTGACCCAGCCACGTCATAAACATGCAACACGGGCCTCCTCACCTCGAGTCCTCCCCGAGTAATATATTTGACCCAGTCGCAGTTTACCATCACATACACATTCACTTACACACATACAAACATCTAATTCAAACATTCAACCAAACCATATCATCACATTCAATCCATAAATAATGGATAATCTAGAAATTAATACTAGGCCTAATAGTACCCTCGAGCCTAGACCATGAATAATATATGTAACCTTAAGAAATATAAGACTATAAACGAGTTTAAAATATCCTAAGGCATAGAAATAATTCAAACATAGCTTTCAAGATGCTCTATCACGAATAAGACTATGTAATACCATCCAATAGTTTAAGCGATTAAAATCGGGTAAAATTTGTAATAGGGTGTGTATGCTAGCCCAAAACATAAAAAGATTAAAAAGGGCATCATGAACTCACCTGAAATCAATCGAACACCTGCAACGAGCTAGGAAATTCCTAAGTGCACGATCACAAGCAAGGGCCTGTAAATTATACACAACACGCTACTAGACTGGACCGTAAGAACACTCTGCCTAATGGGCCGTTCAAGCCCAACACTTTGGCCCAAGGCCCAACACTTGGCCCAAGGCCCAAGGACAATCAAATCGGGTCGAATGCGCGTGTAATAAACCTTAAAACCTTTTATTAATGAATCAGCCCCGAATGGACCAAATTCCATTTTAAATCTTTCCATTCATCAAGATTATGTCACCCGATTTGATAGGGTTGACGGTTCCTTTTTACAACTCTTACTTTAACGTTTAAACGAAAATTCGCGCACCGCCAACTAGATTGACAAAGCACTAACCACAACAGCCCCGAGCATAAAAAAAATAATTTTTCCATAGCCCTTAACCCCCCTAGGGCTGCACAAACTGATTCGGTCGGTCACTCGATCAATTAACGCATCAAACTCAACCATTTGCAATTCTACACCCGATAAACCCTAGTTTTCGAACTAAAATCGATTGACCAACCTAAACACCTCCAATGACGACGAAATTTTAATATGATGTAAATGGCATACCTAGTAAGATTTTGGTGCAAAAACCCTAATCAAAATAGCCCCGGAATTCCTCAATTGGACAGCCACCACACAAGTCTACAACGAGTCGTTTAACGATCAATACGCGATGTATAAGGATGGTTTAAGGTGTAAAAGACTAGAGGGGACATGGGACTAACCTGGAATTGGAGTTTTATAGCCTAAACGCAGCTGCAAAAAAGAAAAATCGGGGGTGCAAGGCCCTGCCTTTCTGCCGATCGCAGGTCCTAGGGGCTAGGGTTTTGATTTTTTGTTGTAATATCAAATGTTACATTCTGGCCCTTCCACTTTATTAAGAGTTGAACTTGCACGAAAAGGTTAAGCAAGATACGCTTACGGGGTGGAGAGGAGCTCTCGGAAGAACGCCGGGTCAAGCCCGAAGGTGTACGTAACACTACAAGGCTAAATCTTTTATCGGAAATTTACGGACGTTACACTTTAGTATCCAAAGGACTCTCCTTTGAAACTGCATGCCTACGCCAATAATGATTACGAGGGATGCAATTTAGGCAAAAAATCAACTATCGGCTAATGTCAGTTCCTGGGTGACCGGTTAATCTCTTGGTGGTGCAAGAAGCAAGTCACTGTGTCCACCTCCACAGTTGAAGCAGAGTACATCGCCGCATCTAGCCGCTGATCACAAATGATATGGATCCAGCATCAGCTGCTGGATTATGGTTTGAATTTCTTTATCACCCTATCAAGTGTGTCAATTAAGCAGCAGTTTGTATTGTGAAATACCCAGTCCAACACTATAAATATTGCATCATTCCATGCACTAAACAACCTTTTGAGAAAATATATTATCTTATCCACTCACCAACTCTCCTCTCACTCTCCTTTCCTTTCACAACCAGTTAATAACCAACCCTTACAAGATCCGAGATCCCGGTTTACTTGAAAGTGATTTCCGTTAGCTCTTAAGAAGATTCATCCAAGAACACGTTGTTTGATCTCATCTCTTGGACCTACACTTCTATAGTAATTTAACAAACACAAACATAAAGATAACACAATTGTTCATTGCAGACAAGACAAACTTTAATCTTATGGACTGCTGACATAAAATGCACCAACAGACTCCCCCTTGGCAGTAGCTCCATTTGTTTATTGTTTTTCTTCTGTCTGCAATAAAAAATAAACCAGCTTCACTCGTGCAAAGGATCCGACATGCACTCCCAGTTTTACATAAACCGAGACCACCATCTGGTACTTCTTTCCTTCTGACTTCCACACAAGAATATAGAAGAGATCTTGATATCATGGAGTGCTTGTAAATCAGATTTTGAAAGATTTACCAAGTGCATCGGATCTTACACTCTCAATAAATCATGTTCATCCTCATCCTCCATAACCACCACGGCCGTCTTACTATCAACATACCACAATTTAAGATTCTTCAACACATTATGTTGCATTGGATTCATCGGAACCTTCTTCAAACTTCTAACGAGTTTTTATTTTACAATCATCCATGGTATCCCTTTAGATCTCACCCCCTCCTCAGTATCCTCAACGAACTTACCTTTTTGAGGCTTCAGAAAGGTAAACTTTTACTCTTTCACTTCTTTCAAAATAATCTTTCCAACACAGTCAGCAAACTCATCTTTCCCTCTGTTTATCAACCTCAATCTTGCCGAGTCCTTTACCTCACATTCTGGTAAAGTGTTAAATGACTTCAAGTACCGGTAAAAGTACTGAATCCCATCAAATCTTCTCAACACAGACAGCTTTAGCTTCTCATCATATAACCAACAAATTATTCCCTTCTTTGATTCACTAACACCCCTAATGTTATAACTTTTCTTGAACGAGGGTGGAACAACTGATTTCTTTTACCTAACAAACCGGTCATCACACCCTTCCTTCCACTTTGGTTGTTCCTCCCACTCTGACTCATCACCTTCCTCATCAACTAGTCTGCTCACTTTATTCACTTCCACAACCTCAACACCATCAGTGTTCACCCACACTTGTTCACGAACAGGAGAAGGTAACACGTGCTCTACCCCTCCTCAACAATCACACCTTCTTCCAAGGTGTCATCAACAACAATCTTTTCTTCAATCTGTCTTACCTCTCCCTCTTGCAACTCTTCATTATCATCTGACATTACATCATAATCATCTAGCTCTTGTAGAGCATAAATCTCTTCATCAACAACTATAGTCTTGTCACCACTACTACCTGAACCCAATTTACTTGACTCCCTGAGCTATAGCTTGAGTACCAAGAACTTGTTAAGTACTTGGCATCTCACCACCTGCACTTTTTGATGTATTGGGATCATCATCAGTGTCATCACGTCTACTCATTCCTCTCAAAACGTCTTCTCTGCAGCTGCTCTCCCCTTACGATGCAAAGGACCTTTTAATACCATCAATAATCTTGCCCTGTTTAATAGGGAGGGAGGTCTGGAGTTGATTTTCAGAGATAAGCCGATGAATGACTTGATTCGGGAGTAAATTAATATGAGACTATTCAGCAACCACAAGTTCCAACTCGGTAATTCTCTCACGATCAGATCAGAGAGAGTGGAATCAAAGGAAACATGAGCCCATGGAAACTCTTGAGTATAAGGGGGAGGAAAATCAGCACCTGTAGGTGAAACTAGTAATAGAATAGATGGTGGTGGTAGAGACGTAGGTACACCAGTAGTAGAAATCACTGTGGAATCAACAAATAAAGACACCATCACCATAGGTGTGAAAGAAACTGGTTTTAAAGAAACAATAACCGGTGTATCTGAAGCCAATCTTTCACACCCCAACCGAAGGAGGAAATGCCGGGTGTGAGCCGATTATTCACAACTCAAAGGTACTATCATAAATAAAATGACAATATTTATTAAATTAATTATTTCAAATTACGGTGCACAAATATTCATAACACAAACAAATAATTTAAAACAAATAATCCAATCAAGATTTAAATAAAGATAGTCTTCATTAAGTTCCCTATGGTCTTTTCTAGATTTCCTTCACATCAAAACTTAAATTCAAAAGGCAATCTGCATATGCGTAGAAAATAAATTGAGTTTTTCAACAACACATGTTGAGTGAGATGATCACCAATTTTGACACTAACAATAATATATGATAAATAAATATTAAATGATAAATGTTGAATGCACAAACAAACATATGTGAGTAAAAATCAATCAAACCATAAACAAACAATGTGTGCCATTTAACCGTTGCCTTGTAAAATAAGCATTGGTTAGAATGACTGACTAAGATTGTCGGTTTACCATCGACATGCGAACGGGCTTTGTTTACTACGACGGCGTATGATCATACTGACTTGCTAGATTTCAAATGGACCTCTCCGAACATGATAAAATATAAGCACTTAAACAAATAACAGTTAGCATTTAGTTGAATTTCACACAATAACTATGTTTGCGAGTTTGTGTATATATATGATATATAATATGAATAGGTACGCATATGTCCCCAAAACGTTTAAAAAACAGTAAAATAAAGGGGAATGGTCAAACTCACCTTGATGATTAAGCGAGTAAACAAGAATATGAGTAAACGATCAAGAACTAAATTGATCGTCCGTTAATGCGTCAAACCAAATAAATCAAATGACCCTAAAACTTTAAGAATAATAAATATGAGTAAAGCCAAACTCGTTGCCGCTGGAATCGTTCCAAACGGAAGAATAGAACTCCGGTTATGTTAAATTAAACGTTTAAGCGAGTCGGTACTTACCATAATACGAACAGCGAGTCAGAAGTCAGTTTTTAATCTGTAGCCATAAAATCTCGTTATGAAAATAAAGGTCTTCTGGACCGAATGTCGTTTCTGAACAAAAGCATGAGAAAAAAAGTAGTCAAACTTGTTGGCTATTATGCCCTTTAACGGGTTTTATACGAATTGACCAGTCAACACCCTTCAATCTCAGAAATTGATTGAAGGTTATTACCTAGGGAATATGTATGAATGATTTTACAGTTCACAACTTACCCAGAAAGTGAATGATTCAATCATAAAGTATAGTCAAAGATCATTGTAATAGCAAAGTCAACCTCCACAAAGCTTGATTATTTGATTATAATGGCTAAAACGAAGAAGATGATGGAGGACAGAAGAGAGTGACAGCTGGGAATGATAATTTAGGGTTTAGGAAAGTTTGTGGCCGAAGAAATAAGTCTTGTTTATATAGAATACTAAAAAACAAGCCATATTTAGTTAGTTTACTCATTTAAGAAACCGATTCAGTTTTTAATGACCAAATCAATATTATATGAAGTAAAATTCTTTGTTGAGGAAGGGGTAATGAATATGAACATGTACTTAGTCTATATTAGTTTTCTTGGGGCTTAAAACACTCGATATAGTTCAAAAATAAACGATTTCGTGCCATAATCGAACTAGAAAAGAATAGTAAACAAAGAATCTGTATAGTGGTGTGGCGGAGGCGCACGGCCACCCTAGGGGTTTCCACCGCACGGCGCTCTGGCCTCAAAGGGGAAATAATTCGTTTTTTGACAATATTAGTCCTTGAACTTTCAAAAATGGCTATTTCTTGATTATTTTAAAGTTAAAACAAAGAATGAACAACTTTGAAAACCTAAAGGATATAAAATGAAAATACCGATCTTAAATACTTATAATTGTATGATTTTATTGATAATAAGGATCCGAATAATGTTCCTGAATCGGGTTATATGTAATATAATAAGAATACGAAAAATCCGAGATGTTACAGTCTCCCCTACTTTAGGGAATTCCGTCCCGAAATTAAGGAAAATTAAAGATAATCATGTTTAAATTATAAATAAACTTTAAGAAAAAAAAATTTAAATTTAATTTAAAATTTTATCATAACATAGAACTTCTAATGGTTGAATCAACGCTCCAAATGACAATCCGATAAGGGCACTTATATATAGGATGTACCAACGGCGTATCCACCATGTCCTTATCATCTTAACATTCGTACCATTACTCGAACTACTTTCGGTTCTAGATCATGACACACAATTGTATGTATTATGATTTCCATGGTAGGACTTAGATAATTATGTCCGCGACCATAATTACTCTTATCGTCGGATGGTCCGCATAATCCGTCCCATCATGTGGTTTATAAAACATTGAAAACTAAAATTTTGAGAGGAACAAAAGTTTTGATAAATTAAAATATAAGTCCAAAAGATAATCAATGTATGAAACAATTCTAAAAATGAATGTTCTAGTTTATTAATAAAGCATTGTACTTTATAAAACATCTTTTATTGCAAAAATATAAATTTTGAAGATTGAAATGGATTTCTTGAAGCAGACATTTGAAATGAATCATGATGGACGAGAATAAGTTAAGATTTGGATATTAAAAGAAGTTAACTTTGATAGATAAAAGAAACTTGATTCATGAGATGAAATGCGCAAAAGTTTAATTAACAACAAATCTTAAAATGATTAATGACGTATGAACTCTTTAAATATCGTAATCATTAGGAATGAAATTCTTAAGATCGAGAGTATAAACTTATACAAGTTAACGAAGATTTTGATGAGTCGAGTTTGATTAGTTGAGAAACTTATGAGATTTAAAGAGAAATTGACATAAAATTATAGCTTTTCAAGTTGTGACTTTGAGATGAGATGAATTAAAATTACAAAGTTAAAATATTAAATTAAATGGTAAATAGTAATTGAAATATTAAGGAAAATGGGAAAATATA
This sequence comes from Bidens hawaiensis, assembly GCF_021521415.1. Classification (NCBI taxonomy): domain Eukaryota; kingdom Viridiplantae; phylum Streptophyta; class Magnoliopsida; order Asterales; family Asteraceae; genus Bidens; species Bidens hawaiensis. Next base: position 51,920 of record NW_027499791.1, on the reverse strand, counting down.
TGTGTTCAAACAAATCATTAATAGATTAAATTGGGAAGCGGATATTCTCGAATCACCGAGATAGTCCTAATCCAAATAAATCTTTAAAATTAAATAGAACATGAAGTGTGTCATTGGAGTATCCACGAATTACGAGGGATCTTCCTATTTCCATAAAATCGTATAAAAATTATATGAAATAAGTAGATTGAATTATCCATGATTTATCATGGAACTTTTAAGTAGATAACGGACATTAAATTAATAGTGAAAATGAAAATGAGATGTGTATTAATACAATAAAATAAGATAAACGTGAGGCTAGAAACGCATGAATCACCATGATTATTCTAACAACGAACGAAGTTATCATTAAGGCGTTCAAAATTCTCAAGATGTATCGAAAATCAAAGTAGGGAGTTGAAATATTTACGAACCACCGTTTAATTTCAACTAAATAATGAAACTTAATAAAAATTAAATTTCAATAATAATCGTGAAAATATCAATAAATAAAGTGAGTGATTGAGTTATATATGGATTTCCATGAAGATTCAATCAAAAAGTCAATTTAATGATAAAAATTAAATTAATTAATGAAAGATTTAATTTAATAGTGGAAATTAAATTTGAATGATGAAAAATTTAGTTTAATAAAAAATTATAATAATTGAATTTTAATAATAAAGATTTATAAGATGGAAGATAAGTTGTGAAAAGTAACATGAAATTTGAGAAAAACAAGAAGTAATAAAATGTTTATAGTTAAAGTTGAGGGTAAAAATTGAAATGCACTTGACAGTTTATAGTTTGAGAAAATGATGAAATGAAATAACTGATAGAAGATAGTTCTAAATAACATTACAAAATGATAATTGCAAGTGGAGCATAAAGGGTATGAATCGGTATAAGATTTCTTGTTCGGGGCATTTTGGTTTTGTTGAGGTTTCGGTTTTGGTTTTAGTTTTTATCAGGGGTAGGCTTAGAGTCCTTGAGGAAGAGTTCCATCCCTAACATGATCATTTGAGAGAGAACAGCAGCAAACTCCTTGGCGATTCTAGTAGTCAGACGGCGATCATGAGAAGTAGAGGAACGTCGTTGATTACGATGATGGATTCTTAGGGAAAACATTCTATAAGGATCAAGATGAAATTTCATGAGATGATGGGTAAGTTGTGTAAATGAATTGATGTGAGTAATAGAGATGTGGATTTAAATAAAATTGTGCTAGTGATTTATCATGACTTAAGGATAAGTCGAGATTTAAAACAATGTGAATGATTTTGAGGTATTTAAATAAATAAACACTGTTTATTTCAAATTCAAAAATAAAATGCAATTGGGTTGGCTTTCCATGGACTTTCCATTGTAGCTTGAGAACCCAATTAAATAACGAAACATATCCAATGAGTTTGCCTCCCATTAGCTTTCCATGGCAATTTGAATGGCCCAACTAAATAACCGCAATATGAATTTTTTGAATTGGGCGTCCCATGAGCGTTCCATGGCAATTTATTGGCCTAATTAAAATAACGAGTTACAAAATAATTGAGTTGGTCGGCCCATGAGCGTTACATTGCATTTTAACTTACCCAACTAATTAAAGAATTATCAAATCAATGGAGTTGGTTGGCCCATGAGCGTTACATGGCATTTTAACTGACCCAACTAAACATCGAATTAATGGATCCAAATATGAGCAGTTGGAGTACCTCGTGAACCACCACGGGTGATACGTTCCAACCAAAAATCAAATCGAAAATGAGTTGAGAAATGGATAGTTGGAGTGTCCATGGATTCGCTTGGATTTTGCACCCAACTAAACATTTTAAAATAAATTATAATAAAACATAATATTGAAAGTTTTCCTGAATTTAGCCACGAACCTCCATGAATTCGGTTTTATAAAAGGAATGCAATTGTTTAACCGGTCACGTTTACCACTTAAAGTTACGGTTGTTTGACATTTGTCCTGCTTTGGCCTAGAGATCCGAGTATTATGGTCAGGTTATCCTCCAGGTAAGGAATAGAGTCTTACCTTGGGTTCTTGGAACCGTTTTGCCAATGCCCGACTCACAGTTCTCTCCCCCCTATGGTTACTACCAAACATGTCATACTCCCATGCTTTAAAGTGAGGGAGCAAAAATAAAACACGGGAATTCTTATGGATTTTCCCAAAATAAAATGCAATATACAAAAATAAAAGATTTAGAAAATATTTTGAAGGTGAGATATAACCTCAGAATTTGTGTATGTGCACAATAAATAAAATAAAACACAATAATTAACTTAGATAAGCTGTAAACAATCAATACGCACATAAGGCAGTTCGATAAGCACGTATAGGGTCCTAAGCATATTTCAAGGACAATTTCTAACGACCTATCTTAAAACCTTCGGCTTCTGATACCAATCTGTCACACCCCAACCCAAGGCGAAAATGCCGGGGCGTGAGCCGATTGTTCACAGCTCAAAGGTACTATCATAAATAAAATGACAATATCTATTAAATTAATTATTTCAAATTACAGTGCACAAATATTCATAATACAAACAAATAATCCAATCAATATTTAAATAAAGATAGCCTTCATTAAGTTTCCTATGGTCGTTTCTAGATGTCCTTCACGTCAAAACTTCAATTCAAAAGGCAACCTGCATATGCGTAGAAAATAAATATAATCTGTCAACAACACATGTTGAGTGAGATGATCACCATTTTGGACACTAACAATAATATATGATAAGTAAATATTAAATGATAAATGTTAAATACGCAAACAAACATATGTGAGTAAAAATCAATCAAACCATAAACAAACAATGTGTGCCATTTAACCGTTGCCTTGCAAAATGGGCATTGGTTAGAATGACTGACTGAGATTGTCGGTTTACCATCGCCATGCGAACGGGCTTTGTCTACTACGACGGCGTATGATCATACTGACTTGCTATATTTCAAATGGACCTCTCCGAAACATGATAGAATATAAACACTTAAACAAATAATAGTTAGCATTTAATTGAATTACACACAATAACTATGTTTGCGAGTTTGTGTATATATATGAAATAAAATATGAATAGGTACGCATATGTCCTCAAAACGTTTAAAAAATAGTAAAATAAAGGGGAATGATCAAACTCACCTTGATGATTAAGCGAGTGAACAAGAATATGAGTGAAAGATTAAGAATTAAACGGATCGTTCGTTAATGCGTCAAACCTAATAAATCAAATGACCCTGAAAATTTGAGAATAATAAATATGAGTAAAACCGAACTCGTTACCGCTGGAATCGTTCCAAACGGACTTCTAGAACTCCGGTTATGTTAAATTAAACGTTTAAGCGAGTCGGTACTAACTAGAATTCGAACAGTGATTCGGATGTCGGCTTTTGGTCAGTAGCCTTAAAATCTCGTTACGAAAATGAAAGTCTTCTAGACCAAATGTCGATTCTGACCATAAGCATGAGAAAACGAGTAGTCAAACTTGTTGACTATTATGCCCTTTAACGGGTTTTAAACGAATTGACCAGTCAACACCCTTCAATCTCAGAAGTTGATTGAAGGTTATTGGCTAGGGAATATTTATGAATGATTTTACAGTTCACATCTTACCCGGAAAGTGAATGATTCATCGTAAAGTGGAGTCATAGATCGTTGTAATAGCAAAGTCAACCTCCAAAGCTTGTTTATTCGAGTATAATGGCTAAAACGAAGAAGATGACAGAGGACAGAAGAGAGTGACGGCTGGGAATGATAATTTAGGGTTTAGGTAAGTTGGTGGCAGAAGAATTAAGTCTTGTTTATATAGAATACTCAAAAACGAACCATATTTAGTTAGTTTACTCGTTTAAGAAACCGAATCAGTTTTTAATGACCAAATCAATAATATATGCAGTAAAATTCTTTCTTGAGGAAGGGGTAATGAATATGGGCATGTACTTAGTCTATATGAGTTTTCTTGGGGCTTAAAACACTCGATATAATCGAAAAATAAACGATTTCGTGCCAAAAAAGAACTAGAAAAGAATAATAAACAAAGAATCTGTACAATGGTATGGCGGCGGCGCACGGCCACCCACGCTCCGGCCTCAAAAGGGAAATAATTAGTTTTTGGACTATGTTAGTCCTTGAACTTTCAAAAATGGCTATTTCTTGATTATTTTAAAGTTAAAACAAAGAATGGACAACTTTGAAAACCTAAAGGATATAAAATGAAAATACCAATCTTAAATACTTATAATTGTATGATTTTATTGATAATAAGGATCGAAATAATTTTCCCGGATCGGGTTATATGTAAACGAATAAGAATACGAAAAATCCAAGATGTTACAACGTTGATCGGGGTTCTAGTGTCACGAACATGTTGTGAGCTTAGATGAACTTCCTCTTATCTCTATCACCTCATTCATCTCCTCCAACTCCACCTGCACCTACTACAGCAGCGATATCTGCACAAAAATGAGCAAGTTGGCAAAATAAAACAAAAAGTTGTTAACTTCTCTTGTTGCAGCTTTGGTGAAATTAATTCTAGGCAAAGTTGGTTACTTCGCCCAATGAAAAACTTCGCCGTTATTAGCTGTTTATTCATGAGAAAATCAAAAATTGTGCAAAGCATGTTTAAGTCCAATTGATGATCGTCCCATACACAATATGGGCTGATAATCACATATAAGTTATTAGATAACGTAAACTTTGTTTCAGACAACGATTTTAGGTCAGTTTAGGTTTAAAACATATTTTGGCCCATAACTCACAAACGAGCTACTGTTAGATTATAAAAGTTATATATTCATGTTCATGGAACGTCTTTCCACCTGATTATGTGAACAAAATCTCTGTTTATGAAAGTTAAAAATTTTTGGATGTTCGTCAGGTAAGTTCGCCAGTAGGGTTTAACAAGTGTTGACCAAATTTGACCCCAACTGTCGTATTTATAGTTTCACAAAAAGCCCAGGCGAAGTTGAGGTAACTTTGCCTGGTGAAACTGAAAGATAACTTGACTTTTCCTCGGGATCAACACCCAACCCAAAACAACGTCTAACAGACACCAAGTGTCTTCTTAGAAAGCATAATCGACGAGCTAACCAGTTTTATATCACAAAGAAATCACATATATATTCAAAAGTTTTCCCAGTTAACACTAAACCATACGTACCGAATTTCTAACCAATGAAACCAACCTTACCGGACTTTAACCAAAACTTATAAAGATAGATCTGCTCATAACAACCCTTTGTCGCCCAAGAATAAAACAAAATGGCACGCAGGTTCATACTAGAGTTTGGATGGAATGAAGCTTGGTCTAGTGCCATCACATGCACGCAAACATGCTTATGAATTAATGTGAATACATCGAGCCAGATGACATTCCTAACAAGGCACATATTAATAATTTGGAAGAGAGAATGAAAATTTGAAGATTGAGACCTCTAGTGAAAATTTGGTTAAAGATAACGCCTGTAGGTAGGTATGGGGAAGTTAAGCTTAGCCTTAAACCAATTTTCAATTTTAATAAACTTTTCATAAAATCAAGTTTTGAAATGCTAAATCCCGAGTAAAATAAATAAACAAAAAGGGATAAACAAAAACACAATTTCTTTGAATCTCGGATAGGGATCAAAAGATTAGGCCAAGGAACACTTATCAGCACACACATACTTTGTTAGATCTGGTCCCTTGTAGGTATTGTTCTCCACTTAAACCCATGCTTGTAATATTACTTAGAGGGATAAGACCGGACACAATTTAGGTTCGTATGAGCTAGTCTGACCCACACTCAAAAGCCAAGAAACTACTTTGCCGAGTTTCGTTATGGTTTTATCTGACCAATTCACCCCAACTTAACTAACCTATGAACTCTAGAATTGTCTTCGAGTCCCCTCACAGTAACGATTACTCTCTTTAAAGTGCACGTCGTTGCTTATATATCAAGATTGACCGACAGTAGTTTCCTTCATGGTGGTTTAACAAGGCACTTGTCACACCCCGACCGACGTCGGAATTTACGTTGGGGCGTAACATATAGATTGCACAAAACACATGTGACACTATTAAAGTGGTAATATTATCATTATCATATTAAATTTCCTTGTACACAAGTTCGAAACAAAAATAACATCATAACACAGCAAACTAACTGTTACATCATTTATTTAAAATAACCCAGGGCAGTCTAGTGTCTTCAATCTTGATAATTTCATCATACATTCATACATGTAGCATATATATATATATATATATATATATATATATATATAAAATAAAGGTCAACTAAAAATAGTTGGTGAACTTCCCACAAGTTGTTATAATATAATATGAGGCAAAAATCATACAATTCCATGAACATGTATATCATACAAGCAAGTAATGAAATATGTAAAAATATCGATGATGCCCCTTTCTATTTGACATAAAGTCCAAATAGTAAGGGGAGTGTATGATCATACTTATTAAGGCTACTATGGCTATGAAGTAATAATAAACGCATATTTATCAATGAGGCATAATTTATACAAGCAAGTACTAACACACAAGTCCATAATGTGAATTGTAGTTTGAATCAATGAGGCTAAATAAAACTAAGTTTCTTGCTAGGATATATATGCTACCCCCAAAGTATTGAAAAGAGTAAAAGGGGGATGTAAGAAAATCACTTGTTAAGTAGCAAGAAATAAGTAAATAAGCGAAGATGTCTTAAGTGAGTGAACCAACAAGGTTTGATTCGACGAGCGAACCTAGATAAATAATTAACTAGGATCAGAGGAGGGTGAGGAAGAATAAGAAAGGTGGCCGCCATATTCGGTTTATAAATTCTTAAACGAAAATGTTTGTTAAAAATATAATTTAATTCTACTTTTACAAGTTAAGTGAAAATGGTTAATTACTTGATTTATAGTCAATTTATTTTAATTTTAGGATATATAGGTTATAACATTTATTATTTAATTTTAATGAGTTCATTTCGTTTCCGAACCAAAAAATATTTAAGAAAACAAGTTAAACGAGTGGTTCGTTTTTGGTAGGACATGAACCCGGTTTTGAGTTGGGTTTATGTCTAACTTATGTGAAATGATAAGATGAAGTGACATGTTGGAAAGGTTTTGTTTGGTTTTATTAGCTTTGCAAAAGTTAGTTTTTTTTACATATAACTTTTATAACTGAACATTAGACGAGCTGACAAACGATAGTGAAACACAACCATAATTGTTGACATAAGGTGACAACATGGTGATGATCACATGATGTGTTGTACAAAAAATAATAATAACAAAAGAGAAAGAAGAACTTGAACGGTTTGACTTTCTTGGTCAAATTTGTACTTCAACACTAATGCAACAAGCTAGAGAGCAATTAAAAGAGTTGGGCAAGGGAAAATAATAGATGAAGTTGTGATTTATATAGCCATAAAATCATTAATAACAATACAAAAAGAATTAATTTCAAGGACTAGACAAAAGGCTAGTCTTAAGTAATAATAATGAAGAATTAAATGGTTTTGACTTAGTTGATGAAAAATGAAGATATTATAATACCTGAAAATGGTCTAGGTACATGAGGATAAATATTCTTAAAAATAATAAGTTTAAACAAATAAAAGTGATTTTATCAACTTATATATTAGTAGTACATATTCCATATGATAAACTATATATTGTTTATCTGAGTTTAAAATTGATATGAGGTGAATATTGTTTCATTAATCCAAGCGTAAAACTATTAGTGAATTCAGAAACATATAAGACTTAAAGTTACTATGAAAATAACTAATATACATACATAAGAAGTAAATAAATTAATGACGACAACTTAGTCAAATATGTTTGAGTATACTAATAATAATAAGTTATAAAATAAATAAATCAAAAGACATGAAATCAATCTTTTTTTATTAATAAATGCGGATCCGAATTATATCAGAATTTTAAAATGGGTCGGGTTTCGGGTTTGAAAATTGACGAATGTCACAACACTTGACATAAATTTTGCTTGCTCACATTGTTTTTTGCCTTTAGGCTGGTATTAGCATTGAGCATCTTTCATAATATGTTTTAGGCTTGTGTCATTTTGATACTTGGACTCTTCCAAAATCCACCGTATTGGACAATTTATAAACTGCTACAAGACTCAGGTCTGCGTCACTACGCAACAAAGTGTCGAGCAAATCCTGTCTTCCGCTAGCATCAACATTCATGTCTGCGCCACCGCGCAACAATGTACGGAGCTTCCCGAGTATAAATACGTATACATAAGGTACTTATATATAAAGTACGTATTAAAGGTAGGTTTTTAGTAGATGTGATCAAGTGACACATGGCCTGAGTATGACTCGACCTTTCATCTCGATCCTTACGCAAGACTTAGTTAAGTTAACACAGCCGATATAATGATAAATATATATATTTCCCTTGTATATTTATGTGTAATATTTTATTAGTTTTTGTTCATTTTTATTTAGAATTTGTATACTACTAACATATTTATGTAACATAGGTTCCGGGAGTTGATCGTGGTTGAAAAGGGCGAAAAACGAGTTAAAATGAGCAAAAAGGAAGAATCGGGACGAATCAGAATTGTACCAGAAAGAACCAGATTGGCCGGCCCCTTTGAGCACGCGTGCCACGTGGCCAGGGGAGGCATACCTGGTCGCACGGCGCCTAGAAGGAGGAATTCCAGAAGGTTCACGAATTTTTGGAGGTTTAAGGCCCATTTTGGAGTCTCTTGGAGCTTAGGATTGCGTATTTTGGCGGTTTTGAAGGCAAGGAATCAACCAGTGAAGTGCTACTAGATCAAAATCGAAGACTACAGGTTTTATCACCTTTAATCTTTCGTTTCTATTTTTTTCTCACCATGATTTCTTTTATGATTGTTTTGTTTGATTTTCCAATGTTAGGCCAAACGTTATAGACTGTCTAGGCTATCGATGAACCATTGTTAATGTTTGATTTTGATTGGGATTTACTTTTTGTTATGGTATTATGAATTAGTAAAGAGTTTGGTTTTATTTAATTGATGCATATGTGTGCTTGGTTTTGCTTGATGAGTTTTATTGTTTCACAATTTCTTTGGTGATTGTCTGTCACATAATAGGGTAATAGATTATTTAATTGGTCTTTGTTGATTAAGATTGCTAGATTTAGTTCTTTGTAAGGAGTCCGTCTAGGTTTGATTTTTCTACTTCGTTTATCGAGTCAATCGAATTTATTAAACTACCTTTGATTTCCGCGCTATAACGTAAAATTTCACATAAAGGTACTCATTCATAATTAATTAGGTAACCATAAGGGAGTCTAATATTTAAAACCGGTGTGCTTTACTACTCATTAGAAACTCATATGTTTCTTCTTGAGAAGGGTCAAGGGTCTTGTTCAGATTTTCTCTTAAGTGTCTATTTTATGATCTCAGTCTCATAACAAGTATTTCCCGATTAATTGATAACTGTAACTTAGGGGATTTTAGTCTGAATCAGTCAAATCAAATTTTCTAATTTACTTTCTTTTCTTAATGGAATATTGGCCTCATATAATCCCAACTATTGTCCGTTGGCAAATATAAGGACCAACTATCGAAATGACAAAATATAATCCCAACTACGCATGTGGGTGGAAAATTAACGGGAAGTTAACCATCCGTTAGTTTTTGTGACATGGCTGCTAAGTTGTCACGTAATTGGCTGACGGGGATGTTGACTGGTATATTAATTAAAAAAACATACATATAAAATCAAAACCACCTGGGATCGTTATCCTCATTGGATATCCTCATCGGAAACCCTGCAACACCTCCGACCACCGTCGGCCGGCCGTCTGCACCAACACCGGCCGCTCACCTGCAACAAGACCACGACTACTAGACGTCGGGAGGAAAGAACGGTGATGTCATAGAAGCTTTCGTCGGGAGAAGATTATAGACGACGACGGGAATCGCTGAGAGATATGAGAAAATACATTTTCAATTTTAATTCCAGTTTTCATTTCAGATTCATACATTTTTAATCGAAATTAGCAAAAAAACTACTAAATTTATTTCCGATTTGTTAATTTAATAAACGAATCGAGAGAACGGATTATGTTGAAATTCTTTCATGGTGTGGTGGTATTGTTGATGAAGAAGCAATACACTGGGGGTGTACAGTGGTGTTATTGCAGGTTTCAGGTGGCGGTGACCGGTTTTGGTATAGATGAACGGCCGACGGTTTAGTCCAGTCATCCTCATTAATTTTATCTATTTTTTAATTAATATACCAGTCAGCATCCTCGTCAGCAGCCCAGTCAGCCAATTACGTGACAACTCAGCAGCCACGTCACAAAAACTAACGGAAGGTTAACTTCCTGTTAATTTTCCACCCACATACGTAGTTGGGATTATATTTTGCCATTTCGATAGTCGGTCCTTATATTTGCCAATGGGCCATAGTTGGGATTATATGAGGCCAATATTCCTTTCTTAATTAAGTTTAATAATAGTTTAATTTTAGTACTTTAGTAAAAACCCCCTCAAATAATATAAATAAATAGCCGTGTCAGTTAGTCGAGTCTAATTAGCTAGTTAACGTAATTAAAAGAGTGTTGTGGGTTCAATATTCGGACATACTTAACTTTACTATAATCGATCGATTCACTTGCCGGTTAGTAATTTAGTCGAGTTTTAGAGAGTCTTGAGTATTACTCAGTGTGTATTTTAAGTAAATTATTTAGTAATTATTAAACTACTTTTAGCACATCAACAGCCTTAAGATGTGTCCCACTAAGAACATGTTCATTAATTTCCAACAAGTCTACGGTTAAACCGACTGTTCAGTCTCAAGGGCTGAGCCTACTAACAAATAGATTACAAAGTCAATACATTTTTGCTACAGTACTTTGCGTGCGTTCACCTTACTTTTAACACGAAAGTTCGTATCATTTCCCTTTTGAGATTTTGACAACCAAAAACACATATTTTTTAAACTCAAATTACTCAAGAATTATCATAACATTTTGTTGAATTAATTTTGAAAAACGTGTGTGATCAAAAGTTAGTAAAAAGGTCAGCCAAATTATCCAATGTGTCGACTTTTTACAACACAATTAACTTTTTCTCAGCACAATCCCTTATAAAGTGATGACGAATTTCAATATGTGTAGTCGTACGGGATTATTAGTAACTGAGATTGCAATAGTGTTATCAATTTAAAAAGGAGTATGAGTGAAATTCAGACCATAACCGAGCATTTGTTGTTGTGTCCACAAAACCTGTGAGCAACTGAGATATGCTTTTTACACTGCCACGACACCAATTTTCATCCTAAGAACTGACAACCGCGCGTAGTAGACTTTATGTTAAGATTACACCCCCCATAATCAGAATTAGTGTATGTTACAAGATCCAAATCTCTATCTTTTGGATACCAGAGTCCCATATTTGGATTCCCTTTGATATTCCACGGGATCTTCATTACTGCCTTCAAGTGTGACTCCTTCGGATTTGCCTGAAAACGAGTGCACAAACAAACTGCAAACATAATGTCAGGTCTAGAAGCAGATGAGATATGTTAAAGAACATATTATAGAGCGGTATAGAGTTGGGTCAACATCTTCATTGCTCTTCGAATCAGGTCCAATCTTGAGATTAACACAAATAGGAATGTCATATTGTGAACTACCCTCCATATTGAAGTTTTTCAACATGTCATGGACACTTTGTCTAATGGATGAACATTCCATTTTTCTTTTGGTCAATCTGCAGTCCCATAAAGAAAGTGATCTCCCCCATTGTAATCATTTTAAATTTCTTCATCATGACTTGCTCGAAGTCTTGACACATATCAACTTTAAATTCCTCGAAGTTGATATCATCCACATACACCTGAACCAACAGAAAATCCTCTCTGTGCCATTTGACAAACAAGGTGCTGTCTATTTTACCTCGTACAAACCCATTCTCTAAAATATATTCTGATAGAGTCTCATGCCATGCCCGAGCAGCCTAATTTAGACCATACAGTGCTTTACTTAGCCGATACACATGATCTGGATAGTCTGGTCTGTGAACCTCGGTGGCTGTTTGACGTACACCGACTCATTAACTCTACCATTTAAGAATGCACTCTTGACATTGGTGTGCGTGCTTTGGTGTAGAAAATTTTGTTAAGTTTTTCTAAGGTTTTAGTTCACACAATGTCGAGTTTTAAATTTATAAAAATGATTAATATCTTAACAAGACCACACACAAATAGGCAAGTGTACCTATTGTATATGTAGTAAAGTATAGGTAAGAACCAAGTATCGATCCAAAGGACACATTTGTTTGATTTTTACTACTAAATCATTGTATTTATTTTAACCCGAAGTGAATAACATTATGGTTTTGGTTTGACAAGTAAATTTTTAAACGGAAATTAAAGACATAAATTAAAATACAATATTTTTGGGTTTTTATATTTTTAGATAGAAGACCAAGGATAAAAGTGTATCTTGGTTCAAACTACTCTTAACTTGGTTTAACAATTAATTAGCAAATATGTGATGTGAGCTTGCTATGGTTATTAGATGTGAGATTAACACCTTATTCCTAAGTCATGTTAATCCATGATAATTAAAGAAAGAGATATGCATAACTTCATGATCTCCACTAAATCATCATTTTATGTAAGCAAGTGGTTTACAATAAATATTTATAAGATAACTCACTTTAAAGATGAGACAGTCCCTTAAATTACTAAGTGAATTGCCCTTGATATTTTAGTAAAAATAGACCTTGTATCTTACATAAATTACCAATTAAGATTAGTTGCGTTGTAAAGGGTTAACCTGGCATAACCAAGTATTAATCCGCACAACTCTTGAACACTTATAGACTCATGTAATAACCACCCAAGAGTTGTTTAAAATAGGTTATGTTGTACACGCACTTAACAAGTAATTAATCTCTTTTAGTGGATGAACATCAACAATCCTTTTCCACAAGCATTACGAACAGTTCTCATTCTAAAATGATTAATTACTACTAATAATCCATTTGGTCCATGTTCATATTAGGATTTATGTTATTTTACCAAGCCATTGCAAGAATGGCAATTCCTCCACTTATCATCAAGTTCCGACCTTGCTGTTTCTTTTAAAGATTTACAATTTATCAACCAATCCCTTACAAGAGCGGCAATTCCTCGGCTTATCGTTAAGCTAGGAACTTGGTGAGTATTTTAATGTTGGCCAGGGCCTCACAAGACTATCAATTTCTTGTCTTATCGTCAAGCTTGGAACTTGAGGTATCTTTTAAGAGTATTTTAACATTACTTATCGTCAAGCTCGGAACTCATAATTGCAACATAACCATTACTTATTAAAAACCGATCATATGTTTAACTATCATTATTATACTTCAATTAATATTCATTATAAACCAAGATGATACTATGAAAGTTTAGCAAATAATAAACATAATGTTAACCATCAAAGTAATAGATACAAACATGATCAAATTAAAAACAATCTAACCAATTTGGATGGCTAATCTTTGATGCTAATGACTTCTTCCAACAGCTTAAAGGGTTGGATGAATGAGATAATTCTCATATTAATGGTGGTGAAAAGAGATGGTTGAAGTGGAGTGAATGAGGTTGGAAGGTGTATTGAATGTGTATGATGAGTATTCAATTTATAGGTTGGTCAGGGCTCCAAAATACGGCCGTGTTTTGCTAAACATGGCGATGGTGATTTTTTTGTCATGTTGTAATTAATGCTCGCTGTCAGATTGTACAGCAGGAAGTGAGCACGGTCGTGTTGACTTGGGCACAGCCGTGTTGACTTTTTTTTGTCTTATTGTCTTAATTGCTCATTGCCATATGGTACAGCAGGGAAGTGAACTCAGCCGTGTTGAGTTGGGCACGGTCGTGGTGAGTCTAGAAGAGTCCAAATTTGTCTTTTTCTCTTGTACTTTCAACATGGGGTGTGTTTTGGTAAAGCACGGCCATGTTAAGCTTCAAACATTTTATTTTGTCTTTATCTCTTGTTCTTTTTAACATGGGTGTGTTGAGGTTAGCATGGTCATGTTTTGTCTTTTTGAATTTTGTCTTTACTTCGTATACTCTAGACATGGCCATGCCTTGATTCACCATGGGGTGTGTTGAGTCTGTTTTCACCGTTTTTCTTTGTATGTCAGCTCGTTTTATTCTCTAGGGCTATATTTACCTATAGATAGAAATTACAAATATTAGTGGTTATTTATTCTAATATAATTGCAGATATTACGCTTATTTGGAGACATGTTAGTGCCGAAAAGATGTACAAATTATTATACATCAGACATCCAGTTAGAATACCTTAAATTCTTTACATGCTGCAAAAGCTAGAAACAACCTTATTGCTTCCAACCGTGCCACTGGTGCAAACAACTCGCTGTAGTCTATTCCTTCTTGTTGATTAAAACCTGTCACTACCAACCGAGCTTTATTTTTTATAATTACTCCCTTATCATCTTTCTGGCACTTAAGCACCCACTTTATTCCTATAGCATGAACATCACTCGGCTTTTCTAATAACGTCCATACATCCATCTTCTTAAACTAAGCAAGCTTCTCTTGCATGGCTTCAACCCAAGAGCTGTCTTTTAAGGCCATCTCATAGTTTTTGGGTTCCACTTGACTAATGAAGCATGAGTAGAGAAACTCATCAATGATACCAGTCTCTTGCATTTTTACATAGACACACATATTTTCTGTAAGACTTTTCCTTGTCTATACACCGTCATTTGGGTTCCTAGTTATATTCTCGAGTGGATAATCGTTGTGTACTTTCATATTTGAGAATAAGTCGACCACCAAATCATTACCCAAATTCATGTTAATCTCCCCCGAACTACTTTTACTATGGAACGGGTTATGAAAGTCGTCATCGTTCCTAGTTTCCACATTTGAGACTCTTGGCTTGTCAAAGTTGATACTAGAGGTACTGTTTAACTTCGGAATAGCAGATTCTTCGTCATCATATAGTATCTCAGTTGCCAACTTTTCTTCTAAATCTTCATCACACAAATCTGGAATGCTAAAAAATTTAAAAAGTTTGTCATAATCGAAAGCCCCTTCGAATCCCGAACAGGGTAGAGGTGCTGAATAACTAGTAATATATGTGGTGCACACCACCTCTATCCTGTTATTAGATATGTTAAATAGTCTTTTGTTCGGCGAACCAAATACATAGCCGACAAAGAACAATCGTCATCCACTTCACCAAATTTTGAATTTTTCTTTAAAATCATGCAAGGGGATCCAAAAGGTTCAAATCCTTTCAGATTAGGCTTTCGTTTATGCATTAATAACTCTATTAAGGATATAACAGGCTGTAGCAACAGTGTTTGCCCAAAACATGACAGGTAGCTTGGAATCAGCCAACATAGTTCTTGCAGCTTCAATTAGAGTCATGTTCTTTCTTCCAACCACCCCATTCTGTTGTGGTGTGTACGGTGCACTAAACTAATGCGCTATCCCTTTTAGTAAACAGAAGATCTTCATTTAATAGTTTCTAAACTCAGTGTCATTATCACTTCTGATGTATTTTACTCTTTTGACAATGGCATTCTTAACCTTAATGATCAAGGTGATCACCATTCGTATTGTTTCATCTTTAGTGGCTATAAAGTAAACCCAAGAATAGCGCGAACAATCATCTGTTATCACCAAACATTAGGATCTCCCCCTAAGGCTCTAAACATTTAAGGGACCGAAGAGATCCATATTTAGTAGTTCTAGAGGTATGACTATTGAATTTAGCAACTTCGATAAACGTAACTTCTTGTGCTGCTTTCCCTTCTTGCAAGAGATGCAATTGTCTTCAAACCCAAAACTTTTTAGTGGTGCACCTAAGACTATCCCGTTTTGGACAATATAATTCATCTTGTTCATATGAATATGTCTCATTCTTCTATGCCACAATTCGGACTCTGATTCTGAAGCTGTTGACATCAAGCATGATTCTTTGGAAGATGTTTCAACTTTTTTTCATATCCATCACGTAGGTGTTCTTCTCTTTGGGAGCTCTCATCAGTATCTACTTCTCAGGAATTTCAAACCGTGGGTATAGTACTAATGCCCTTTTGTTTTTAAAGTGTATAAAGTACTCTTTATCACATACTTAGGACACACTTAGAAGATTATGTTTCAATTCCTCAACGACTTTGTCCAACTTTATCTTTCCATTAGTGATAGTTCCCATTCCTAAGATCTTTCCACCATTCTCACCAGCAAAACTCACTCTGCCCCCCTGAATGCTCTTCCAGTCTTGTAATAAACTTTGTTACCCTTCGTGTGTCTAGAACAGCCAATGTCTACAACCCACTTGTTGTTCACAACTCTTTCGACTGTTCCTATACAAGAAAAGAAACTTAGTACGGGGGACCCAAGCCATTGCGGTCTTGGGTCGTTCAGCTCTTCCAAACCATGTCAAATTATGTTTATTACCATTACACATATGGTATGTCTTGGAAATGTGATTGAAAGGGCGATAGATAGTTGGGAAGTGTTGTTTCGGCCTTTTACAGTTGAATTCACTATTTAACCTTTTTAACTTTGACTTTGCTGACTCAGGAAAAAATCTTGGTTGATTCCTTTGAAAGCGAGGGGCTATCCCAGATCTTGGGTTAAACTTTTCAGTAATTGTTTGTTTTGAATTTATATTTTGTTTGTTAATTTGAGGCCTTTATAAAAGTTTTACTTTCCCATCTATCTGGTTTCCTTTCTTTAAATGACATATACTTGCACCATGTCCCTTAGTATGACATTTAAAACAAGATCTATTCACATTCAGGTCTACTTTGATGGACTGACTTGTTTCACATGAGATAGTCTTTGAGGATGATGAGGTTGGTTCAATGTCAGTATGTTTAACATAAGGAGGTATAGATGGATTTAGACCATTTTTACGCATAATAAATTCCACGTTTAATTCCTTTGACAAAGATCCTGCCTCGTTATCCATCATACTTCCTTTCACGAACTTAATAGGTGTGAAAGTGTTGGACTTTGTCTGAATTTTAGATTGACCAGCAAGTGAGGCGAAGTTATTTAACTTCACCTGACTTCTTTTAGCGAAGTTATTTAACTTTGTCTCAATTAAGTTCGCCTATTCATGGACGGCGAACTTAAGTAAGTTCGCCTTCCCTGAAACGTCAATAGTTGTTTGATCAATTGCTGGTTCGGGATAAGAATAAAGTTGATCTTTGTTGAACTCCTAAATCGGTTTATTTATGTAGTTATTGTTGTAAGGAGGAGGGACTTTAGTGAATCCGAGTCCCTATTTATCTTTAGAAGATCTAAAGGAGCTCAACTCATGATCCAAGACAATAGAAGAGTTTCTGAATTGTTCAAGTTTTCTATTTAACTCAACTATTTTAACTTGAAAATCAACATTTCCTTATCCCTTGTTGAGATAAGTTTAGTCTTTTCTTCCACTCTTCATAAGAAAGATCTATTACTTGGAATTTTTCACCTACAGTGGTTTTTAGTCCTCTTATGTCCTTTTCATAACTTTTAATTGTTTTGACATACTTACGCTCTTTCTCTTTTGTGTAGTAATTATCTTCTTTTAACTCTTTTAACTCATTTCTCAATTCCATATTTTGATTACTTAATTTACTTATTTTTCAGACAAGTTATTACAATCTAATCATGACTCTTTAGTGTTTACCTTAGATAGTTGATCATTCAGTTCTACAATGTAGGCTTGATACTCTCCATTGTAAGACTTGCTTCCTTGTCAAAATCCATCTTTGCAAGATGTGCTTGTTCTTCTACTTCTTCAACCTTTACATTCCAGTTGTACCCCCCCCCCCCCCCTCATTTTGTTGAGATACCATTGCCCTCACCTCACTTCTCCCACCGAACTGATTCGACTGTTGATTCGAGCTTCGC
This sequence comes from Bidens hawaiensis, assembly GCF_021521415.1. Taxonomy (NCBI): domain Eukaryota; kingdom Viridiplantae; phylum Streptophyta; class Magnoliopsida; order Asterales; family Asteraceae; genus Bidens; species Bidens hawaiensis. The sequence goes on along the minus strand of NW_027499791.1, from coordinate 34,049 downwards.
TCAACCCTTTCGTTCGTACATTCACGAGAAAAATGCCCGTTTCTTTGACCATTGTAGCACCGAACCTTAGACTTATCAATACCAGGGTTTTGGCCCACAAATCTTCTTCCAGTTTTCTTCATGAATCTATATACCCTTCTGACAGTCAGTGCCATCTGCCACTGTAAATCCATTTCTTCCATGTCATCTGCCTCTATCTAATCATAGTCTTCATCTAAAGTTGTTCGATCCATAATCTTTCCTTTTATATAATTCTCATATGAGGCTATGAAGGATGCATACAAGGCAAATTGTTGTTCAGCCAATTTCACACTCATAGGCATGGATGAGTAATTTACACTAGGGGACTACCCGATGAACTACTTGTACTTGATTGACTCTTAGTTGGTGTGGCTCCACCTGCCACAAAGAAAATATCCCCGTCTGAGTTAATCACCACTTGAGGACTTCCATCTTCACTGCCATCACTACCAGTGTAGTATGCTGCAGACCTAGAGTTTGAACTTGAAGACACTTTGGCCCCATACATTGATGGATCTAGAACCCGATCAGCAACTGTCCCTATTCTCTTCATATTCATCTCGTATCCTCTAAGTTTGTTTACCACCATTTCTAACACAACCTTTTCAAAGTTCTTGTCATCTCTGATCATTATTATATACATCTCCCATTTTGGTGGAAGTGCATCTAGAAGTTTTTCAACGATCTCATTATCAGTGATCTTGATGTCATAATTGTTGAGTTCAGTCATGAGGTGATAGTATTGAGTGATGATATCATCCAAAGTCTCATTTTTCAAGTACTTAAAAACAGAGAACTGAGTTTTTAGTAATTTGATCTTTGAATTTCTGATTGACACATTTCCTTCGTAAAGATTCTCCAAAGCTTCCCACATGACTCTAAAAGTCTTATACTTTTTAAAGGTGTGAAGAATCTCTTGAGGTAAGGCCATAGTTATTGCAGCTATGGCTTTATTTTTCGCCCCATACATTTTGTTCTCGTTTTCCTCCATTTTACTATACTTTTTGACTTACTCTCTTCATTCAAAAGTGGTTGTGGGTGGTATGTACCCATCCTTAATACACACCCACATTTTAGTGTCTTGCCAGTTAATGTACTGTTCAAATCTTTCCTTCCATTGGACGAAATCGGTTCCTTTTAATAGTTTGGGTGCTTTGGTTACGGAGCCCGATTCTACTTCCATTTTAACTAGCTCAGATATATTAATTGAAGTCATTTTTTATGTTATAGGGTTTTTCGTTATGGTCCAAACAGTACGCAAATTCGCCTAAGTCACAGTGCAAGCGAAGTTAAGATAAACTTAAGATAACTTCGCCTGGTTAAAATATCTGGTCAACTTCGTCTGTTACAACTTCGCATGTTATAACTTCGCTTGTTATAACTTCGTGGAATCTGTGGAAACCCTAGCGATAACTTCATTATGACAGCTGGATATTTTGGTTTTTCGTTTATCAGCTGTGTTTTCCAGTGTAGGGTTTTGTAAAGGTTTTTGGAGGGTGAAGGTAGGCTTAGGATGGATTTTTGGTTATTCTGGAACGTAAAACTTGTAAAGAATCCTTGATTCAACGTATAACACTCGTGTGATACTCCCAAACCACACAGTTAAGAGCTTAATGCTCTTATTCCAATTGTAGGTCTCTAGAGTGGATCGATTACAGAAGTATCACAAACTCTAAGGGTGCGTAATCCCCTTAGTATTTGTTTACGAGTATTAACAATAATCAGTTATGTAGAGAAACAAGGATTAAACTCAAACTATTAACTTGTATTGAATAAAAACTCAGTGTCGATCAATACACTGTAACACACACACACACACAAACTCACAGCTAGTCCAAGTCCCCAAAACCCTAGCCGAAGATATGTTTATATATAACATATCTTCGCCTAATACAGAAGAGGCGAAATTATCACAACTTCGCATCAACCACAACTTCGCTTCTATACTAACTTAATTAACAAACACAAAAATAAACATAACACAACCGTTTATTACAGACAAGACAAATATTAAACTTATGGACTACTGACACAAAATGCACCAACAAAAATTCCATTACATCAACAAATGGTGCATGGAAGCTCAGTCTCTGTCACAAACGACTATGAACATGGGATCATTCTAAACCCTACGGTACCTATAGGGATTAAGTCTAAAGAGGCTTTGAAGGTGTAGATGCAAGAAGTTCTTAAATTAGTTTTTACTGGTGTCTCATATAGCCAAGCCTTTGTAATTATTTATTCCATATACTCTCTTTATTAGTGCATACTCGGTCAGACATTGTGAAATGTACATATATATATATTGATTAAAACAAAAGTACGAGGATGTAATGCAAATGTTAAATATAAATACATGTGCTAATTTTAGAGAAAAGAACAAGTACTTTCATAAGCTAAATACAAAGTCAAAGGTAAAGAACAAGTCAAAACATGGAAAAGGGGAGATAGTTGATGATCGATGATTGATGATTGATAGTAAACAAGCCATGAGGTTTTTAACGATAAAAGGTCATAGCGTAGTTCGACTATGAGTCATTGGTTAACTCCAGCAACTTGTACTCAGCCCTAACAAATTCTTGCCACGTTCAAAAGTTATGGTAAAATTCAACTACCATACGCATCAAACCCCGGTATACCAGTGCATTAAACTTCAGTAAATCGGTGTCTCATATTTTCACATTAGAGCATAATTACTTTATTTAGAGAAATTACGATTTTGCACTGCACGATTTTTTTTCACTTCGTATGTTTTGTTTGTTAGACCTATTTGTACATGATCCTATCCATGTATATATATATATCCAAAAGTATAGTTGCATGTTATGTGAGAGTAAGCATATTTGGGACTGTAAACGAGCGGAATTGTTCGTGAACTGTTCGGTGAAAAGTTCGTTTAATAAAGGTATGAACACGAACAAGAAACTTTGTTCGTTTAGTTAAATGAACGAGCATGAACTTATGTTGTGTTCATTCACTTGGGTTCATGAATGTTCGATAATGCGTTCATTTATGTTCGTTTGTTTATATTATAATATTTTATTTGTGATAACCAACCTAAAATTTAAATTTTATAACATCATTGTTTATGTTCAGTTTGTTTCGTTAATGATTTGTTTTATAAAGTTTTTCTTTAACTAACAACAAATCTAACTTGTGTTTCATTGACATTATCATATTATAATCGCCGATTGAGGGATGAATATGTTTATGATTATTATTATCTCAAGTGCTTAACTTTATATTTAATTAAGATGATTATGTCTAATGCTTTGAATTAAGAATGTTGCTTTTTTTTCTTAAATATGTAGTACATGTTCATTTGTGTTCGTGAACCATTTAAGAACAAATTCAATTCCTTAATAAATGAACATGAACAAAATTTTTCGTTCGGTTAACGTTCGTGAACAGGTTTAATGCTAAATGAGCGAAGATGAACAAGTTGATTTTATTCGGTTTGGCCTGGTTCATTTATTGCCCTAGGCATATTGGGTATGTAATTGCTCGTGCACTCTTTAAGCCTATACGCAATTACCAGAAAAGGGGAAGCAAATGAGGTGAGAAAGGTTATGACGATAAATGATTGTTATAATAGGGTCGCGTGTGTGCACACGGATGCCCACTCACAATAATACACCAAAATAAGTGAAATATTATAATACATATGCATATATAATGTATCATAGTTGATTTCATAAGATTGGTTCCCTAATTTAATTTTAAGTGGATGGGAGCATCTCATTAACTCCCGACCTTGATGATCCAACCATATTATGTCAAAGGAGACAAAAATATATAATTTTGGGCATATACACACGCCATCTTCAATTTAATCCCACCGTCTTTCAAACAACCGTTTTGAGAATTATAGTCAAATTAATAGGTCTTTGCAAGTTAAGATGTTAACTCATAGCCTCTAGCTTTAAATGGCAATTTGAAGATTAGTTAACCAACCATTTGAAGAAAGTAATATCTAATCATAGACTTTTACCTTTAAAACTGTCGTTTGGTGAATCGCCTGACGATTGTTAAAGCTAGGAGTGTGGATAGTGGAATTTGACTTTGTGGGTGACTAATGAATAGTATAACCATTTTTTAAAGTTATTACAAATAGGCATATTTAATTTCAGTTATTAAGATGACTTATTTACTTTACATGTGACAATTCCGCCGACTTTAATAAAAAGTTTGTGTAAAACCATTGACTATGGTTTCGGGAAATAGCAAACCTAACTTGTAGAGTTGATTGGTCGGCCGAACCCATTTGTTTTACGTGGTTGGTGGTTTCATGGTTCGGTTTAGACAATTAGAATTATTTTTATTATTATTAGAATCATAATTTATACTACTAAAAATTTTAAGGTGATAAGATTGTTCACGGTCATAATATACACATAACTACATATTTAAATAAAAAAATCTTTAAATAATAAAGATCAAATGCCTTTCAATAATAATAATAATAATAATAATAATAATCAAACAACTCCTTCGGTTTACACACCTGAACTTTTTAACCGTTTGAATTTCAAGCAAAATTGTTGTAGTCTAGACGATTCAATCAGTTTCAAGTAACGCTTCATGAAAACCTTTATTGTGTATAAACTTTGTGTTTTTCACTTTTGTTCAGCAAAGATGAATGTTTAGATTTTCCCATTTATCATATTTGTTTATAACTGTTCTATTTTATCTATAAAAAAGAAAAGAAAAAGGACTTCTCCACTATGAATGTTTTTCTGCATAATCATATAACTGTATATGTATATCACTACAAAATTAAGACCATCTCATTTTAGCCCGCAAGGGGTTGGTTGTAGCCCACTTGAAGACGTCCGTTAGAAGGATAGTGCAGAGGAACGCCCATGGTGATGCCATGTGTATTATACAAGGGCTTGAATACGTGGGATGTGTGGGTTTGTGTAAATTATTTTGGTTTTTTTTTCTTTTTAGGCTATGTGTTAGTGATTTAACAAGCAATTTTAAGCGTCAGTGAAGCTTTAACTAACTTACCTAGTTACCTCTTTAGCATGCATCGTGGATTAAAGCTCCGTTACCACATTAAAACCCCACCATTTTCTTGTTAAAGCATTTGGGCCCCACCATTTCTTTGTTAATGCCTAATTACTAGGGCTGTCACTTTTACCAGAAACCCAACCCGAAAAAACCCGTGCCCGAACCCGAACTAACCCGAACCAGAGAAAACACTAACCCGAACCCGAACCAAAGTAATTCGGGTTGGTTCTCAGGTTTGATTTATTAGTTTCGGATAACCCGATTAAACTTTTAGTTTTGAAATTAAATATATTTTTAGGTATAATTGGGTTAGTCTTAGTCACTAAAGTTATCAGTTGCTGAGCCTAATCAACTATTGTCATTCAAACTATTATGGATCGATTGTTTATTGTTAATTTATGTTTTCCGTTTATTACTAATAGCAACCATAATCGAACAACCTAATCACGTCTGATTGAAGATGGTTAAGGTTTGAGTTAGTTAGTTTTACTCTTCTTTTGAATTGTTTTATGACTTTATCAAGTTATGTTGGTTTATTATTTGGTTATTTGCGTTACGAGCAAATAAAAATATGTAGCTTTAATTTTAGCATTGAAGTTTTTAATTTTTTTTTTTTGTTTCATTTTCTAGGATACTCGAAACCTGATTAACTCAACCCGAAAAACCTGTGAGAGATTTTGGTTAAGTTTCGGGTTAAGATTTAAAACTTTGAAGCCCGAAGAACCCGACCCGAAAAACAAACCCGAAGAAAACCCCTACTAATTACCCACGTTATCATTCTTTGTTTACCGCCCAAGCCTTAACGCCCCATCGCAGTGTTAAATCCTTGTTACTGATACAATCCTAATTATTATTCAAGATTAATATATTAATTAAGTTTATCTATTATTTAGTTTCCTTATTATATTATAACTAGGTTTCCTTATTGTTTATCTATTTCTGTTTTTATGTATTTGTTTTTCCTATAAATTGTGATCTTCGTTTGAGAAAAAGAATAAGAAAACATAATCAGAAAATTAACTCAACATCGATTTCTCTTCTTTTCTCTTGTTCTTGGAGACTAACCCACTCTCCGAGTCTATCAGGAGATTGACCATCTTGAATTGGTCTCAATCAATTTGGTACTTTCATTCATCTTCCTCATGCCTCCTTTGAAGCGTGAAGACCTGATCATGGCCCTGGTCGACAAAATCGATCGGCTATTGATCCAACAAGAATCAAGCGCCACCTAACAAGCCACCATAGCCAAATTCCACTTTTACTCAATGATCACCACCATGAGCCAAATTACCGCTAACCTTACTGCCTCCCTTACCAAAATTTCCGGAACTTCCTCGATGATAACCGGCTCAAAACTAGCCCTTACAACCCTAATCCCTGCACCACCAACATCGCATGTAACCGCTTCTGAGTCCGCACCAACCCCGAAACCCACACCAATGCCTAAATCCTCTGTTCCCATCCCAACTGATGGGCCAAAAATGACCTGAAATGCGCTACCAAAGACTTAAGAATTCAACCACCATAGCAACAAAAAGCACATCACCATTATCACCTCCAATTTTTGTCCCATGTGCAAAACACTCACTTCACTACATGGGTTCTCAACGTTACCGTGGGATGATGAACAAAGCCATTTTTATCAAGGGTTCTTACAAGCCTTCAATAGTAAGAAATTCAATACCTAGTTTCTCTGCAAAGCCAAATCGAGCTACTAAGACGAAGAACACATATCTCATGAAAGATAAGAGAATGGTGGCCACCGTGTCAATAGATTGACAAATCCCGTTCTTGAGGACAAGAATGTTTTGAATGGGCGGGGAATTGATACAATCCAAATTATTATTCAAGATTAATATATTAATTAAGTTTATCTATTATTTAGTTTTCTTATTATATTATAACTAGGTTTCCTTATTGTTTATTTTTTTCTATTTTTATGTTTTTGTTTTTTCTATAAATTATAATCTTTGTTTGAGAAAAAGAATAAGCCAAAAAATCAAAAAAGTAACTCAACTTCTATTTCTCTTCTTCTCTCTTGTTCTTGGAGACACACAAACTCTACGGGTCTATCAGGATAGAGACCATCTTGAATCGGTCTCCGTCTGTTACCACGCCACATCACTTTTGTCACCCCTATAAAAGCACCACAACTAATGGTGTAAGAAGGTTGGGGTGCTCTTCTAATTGGTTAAAGAAGTGCCTAAAAAAAAGGTACTCTAATGGTGCCCCTACTCCTAAAAACGATCATAGAGTTGGAAGAGAAATTAGCATTTTTGAAAGATAGCTACTATATGATGGGAGAACTTATTGTTTGGGTAGGAAGATTAATTTGAGGAGACCAACGCGTAGATAGATACAATTCATTGGAAGTCAATTTGAGAGAAAGTGTGCTCATTGAACCTGTCCTACCATGCGCGTGTGCCTCGTCACCAATCTTCATCTCAACCGATACAATAATTCAAATTTGTTGTTCGTTTCTGCTCCGGTCAATTTTTAATAATCAATATTGTATTTATTAAAAGATAACGTTAAAAGTTTGGTTTCTGTCAACGACTTATATGTGGTTTTGTAACCACGCCAAAGACCTATCAGGGAAATTAATCTGGAATTTATGCAATCATTTAGAATTATGCCATTAAACTCTCACACCAATAATTTAATGGTTAAGAAAAACTTGTTTTGATTATAAAAGAATAACAAAAAAAAGAAGAGGTAGAAACCAGATTGACAACGGGAGTTTGGGCTTGCTTTTGAAAACAAGTTAGGGGTGTTTGGAATTGTTTATTTTTATCAACTTATAATTTAGGCAAATTGAAAATAAATAATATCATCTTTTATGTATTGGCCAATAATAATCTCATCTTTAAAAATCACTACCAACTATCTCACCTTTTAACTATTTTTGTCTCAATTGTCCTCCGTTAAAAAATACTTAACGTCGTTAAGTTTTTTCCCTAGTTTCAAACCGATGTTTTTGGGTTTTAATCGGAAGAAGGATACGAGTCTACTGATTTAAAACTTATCTCAAAACAGTGATTCGAATGGCTTGATTTTTGTTAATTAAAACTTTAAGCACCCGAATTTAAACATTATTTCATCGTTTGGATCACCATTTCAAGATAAGTTTTACATCAATTGACCCGTATCCTTCTTGCGATCAAAAGCCCTAAAACATCCATTTCAAACTAGGAAAAAACTTAACAACGTTAAGTATTTTTTTTTTAACGGAGGACCATTGTTATAAAAATAGTTGAAAGGTGGGATCGTTGGCAGTGATTTTTAAAGGTGAGATTATTGTTTACCAAAATACAAAAGGTGAGATTATTTATTTCTAATTTGTCTATAACTTATTAACTTTTTGAAAAAGAATAATGTGTTTTAAATTGTATTTTATGTGAGAGGAAAAAGTTAATAAGTTACACTTTTGTAACTTATTAACTTATTGAAAAGTTATAATGAGGTAAAATAAGGAATTTCAAACACCCCTTTAGAGCATTCATGTTCAGCTCCTTACAATATATTCATATATATCATATAATTAAACTAAAAATCACTACAGTTTCTCTTTCCTTTTTAGTTAAATAATACACTTTATACTTTTATCATTATCATTTCTCTCTTCTTCACTCACGATCACTTTCAGAAAATATTAAAATATTATATTTTGTGAACAGTGAAACCCCAAATTTAACTTTTCCGTATAACATTCCCTCTCCTCTTCTCACAACCACTTATAGCCATACCATATAATTTACAAATTTCCCTTACATATTTTTAGGGAATAGGTTGAGAATGCTTTTATATATTCACACAACTCTAGTTTGTAAAACATTATAATATGATTGTTCACTAGGTCCGATGAGAGTGATGCTGAGCAATCGTGTAGACTCGCCTTTTTTGAGAAAAGAAAAGGAGTGAATTTCAAAGATGACATTGTTATTTGAACAAAACAAAGAGAGGATTTTTCTAAATTTTAAGAACATGAAGAGTGTTAAATACGAAAAAAAAATTTCTATAGAAAAATTTAGAGAAATCAATATGAAAAATAGGAAATACCTTACCATTACCAACATGGATTGAGTCACTAGCATAGTAAGCATTTAAAGTGTCAAGACTTGAGTGTCACATGGTTGTTAGACCATCTTCAATAGGAGATTTTTGAAGATTCTTGAAAGAGAGAGCATGTGAATTGGAGAAAGAGACGATGAGGTGGAGAAGAGAAGTAAGAGTAAGATTCTTGTTTAAGAATCTTCAAAAACATGTTTGGGAGAGGGAGATGGAAAAGAGATGAGAGAAAACATAAAAGAGAGAATGTGTTTTTGGTGGGTCATGTGCTATGTGGCTTCTAAAAACACTACTAAAAATCACCTCTATTAGTGATGCTCTTAGCTCCGGTGTTAGTGTACCAGGTAGGTCCAGTAGAAGACCAATTTTTCATTAAAGTTAGAGCTAGTGCACACAAAGTTAGGAACTGGATTGATAGGAAATGTAGAAGGGTCATGGTTTAGGCAATCATTTAGGATGTGACTAATGCCACAATGATTGCAAAAGCCATAAACAGTGTTCCAAGATGATGCCCAAGAGAACTGACTCTGACCACGTTTTCTGTAGCTTCCACATAATGAATAACGACGCTCGCGATTGTTGTTTCCATTATTAGGAGGTGGACGATAGCCATGAAAGGCTTGAGGAGCAACATTGGACGTAAGCTGAAAACCATGTTAAGGGGACATTTGTTAAAGAGTCGTAAGCTGTTGTGAGGGCTGACTGTGAATAACAAGTGCTAAAGTGGATGAGTTGAATGTTGTAGTAATAAAAGCATATGCAACAGCCGATAGTGGAGGCTTGGTAACCATATAGTTGTGATCACAGAAGAGGACGTAAAGTTCACTAACCGTTATAGGAGATGATCAAGCAAGAATGGTGGACTTGAGTTCATTGTATTCCTTGTGTAGTCCAAATACGTACAAGTAGAACCAGGTCTTTGCATTTGTCCATCCCCCAATGTTAGCAAGAGATGATGCATATTCTTGCGCGCGACTTAAATAGGCAATAGGTGTCAACGCACACCTTTCTTATGAAGCTTAAGAAGTTGTGTTTTTAAGTGTGTACTTTCTAAAGGCAGTGTGTGGAGCATAGGTACGTTCAAGTGAAAGTCGTGGTTTATTAACAATGGCAAATTTCTAAGAGTTGTGACCTATGAGATGTGTTTTCAGTGGAGGTAAAAGGATTGATAGTAGTCATTGTTTGGTGTTGGTAAGTAAAAGTATGCAAGTGATCGATGTCTAAATGTCAATCAAAAACATTTATAAATTATCTTTACTAGCTATGGCAAGTAAGATGTCAAACCCACAGGGAATCAGTTGAAAATGTTAATCAAACACATAATTTATTAATTATTAAACTAAGTGGTCAGACGATGTCAAGCAGTTTGAAAGATATGTTAAGTGAAAACACTGTTACTTTAATTTGTAAACAATTATGAGGAAATAACCAATCTCCAGGCTTCATGTTGTGAAACAAGTTGAACGAGTAATTAAACCTATTTGGAAATCTCTATGTTTGAATCAATAAGCAAAGACTAAATATTTGGCTCTGCTGATTATCATAACTTAATCCGAATAATTGGCATAGCTGAATAATAATATAATTGATTACCAGTTTTAGGTTTTGATGAATAAAATTAATATTATGGTTAATGATAAATGGGTCAATGACGATAAGAACTCAATCCTAAATGTTGATGAACTCAAACTAATTAACTGATACAATCTTAAGCATTCAATTACGAAAAAAAAAAACTGTTTAAGCACACAAACAAATGTAAAGATTCAACTAACCGAAAGATTAATCAAATAAAAATCCAATATTAAGGTTCAAAATACCAAAAAGTCTAACCACAAACACAAGCCTACGCCCAGAGATGGTCACAAAAGCTTTAGCCTAGCAAAAGCATCTTGGAAATCTTGATTCTTTGTTGGATGATGATAACATGGATGTTTATGGTGATTAGAGGGTGTTATGATGGTGGAGAATGGCCTCAAAATCGCCCTTGGTGGCTAGGGTATGAAGAATTATCGTTCTAGAGCTTTACCGGGCTTAAATATGGAAGAAAAAACCAAAAACCCGACTTTCCCCGTCTAGCCGATCGTAGGCTACGGTGGCTCATCGTAGGCTACAGCGGGACCGTAGCTTACGGTGATGAACTTTTGTCTTACGGTCGTTTTTATTCCATTTTAATACTCTTCTTGTCGAGAAACCAAAATTTCATATATGATGGGTCCCGTAACTCATTTTCTAGCCCCGGATATGCCCGTATTACTTTAAGTGCGCACAAATCACTTCCCAACTCCCCCAATTGCTTCATTTTTGCCCATAACTCACTTCCTTTCCATCCTAAGAGCTCAAAATTAGTTCCTTTAAGCTTCGTGCACCTGTAAACATAAAACCAATCAAAGTACTCGTGTTTGATACATATAAACAAGTAAAACATACGATATAAAACACTTAAAGCACGTTCTTTCACCCACACATCAATAAGCAAAGTGTGTTTCTTTCCTTTAAAAAGGTCAGGCGAAAGAGAGTGACTTTGACGAAAGTTTGTTTCTTTCATTTAAAAAGTCACATGAAAGAGTGTGGCTTTGTTTCGCCTAAGGTTAATTAGATGAGATATGGGTCAGACACATTAAAAAAAAAAGACAGCAAATTTAGGTAATCAAGTTTTGATATCACCAGCAAATGGCTAAAAATACGACACAAGCTTTTTGTGTCTAGATTATTCATCGACGTTGAATAAAGATAAATGAATGTTTTAATGATGTTTTAGGTTGCAAGATCTAAATACATTTTGTTTATAGCGTTCAGTGATATTGACTTTTGGATTGAGCCCGAAATGAAGGAACACTTTTTTTCTTTTAGAGGGGAAAATTTTTTGTGTTTGTTTCATAGCGGTGGGTTCATGACGGGAGCTCTGTCAGTAGCAGTCAAACCCACACATTGAGGTGGAGGCGTGGTGAGAATTAAGTTGGTATTGACGAACACTTACCAAACAAGATTTTATGTTCGTGTTTATTCATTAAAGAAACTAATGTGTTCACGAACGATTCACGAACACAAACGAACACAAATAAAATCGGTAGTGCCTACTCCTAGAGATTGAGACTGATGTATTCGTCAATTTGAATAATGAAAGCCTGTAAACGAATCAAATGAACCCGAACAAGGGCATGCTCGTGTTCGTTTATTTAACTTTAAAAGAACACTGACACTTAATCGAACAAATATTTATGTTCATGTTCGTTTATTTAAAAATGGACATTTATGTTCGTTTATTTAAAATCTAAGCGAACATAACTGAACAAAGATAAACGAATATGTATGAACAGTTGTAATGAACACAATTATAAACAAACTTAAATTAACACAAATTAACAAATATAAAACCTTTAAGCAGATGACCCATCCAGATAATATTTAATTATTTTATATTAATACATAAACGAACATAATAAACAGACATAAATGAACATAAACAAACGTTCATTAACATAAACGAACGGAACATGTGCTCATGTCCGTTCGTTTAATTAAACGAACACAAAGTTTTTGTTCATGTTCGTTCGTTTATTAAATAAACGAACATAAAAGAACTTTCTGTTGAACAATTCATAAATAGTTCACCGAACGTTTGGTTCGTTTACGGGCCTAGACGCGCTTAAATTGTGCTTTTTAAAACCAAGGTAGTGTATCAACGGAATAACAGATTGATTTTCAAGTGGGCTCATTAGTGTTTCCGAGAAGGCAAGGGCTTTAGGTGTAGATGGAAGCCCATTTTTGTTATGTCAATTTTAACTAGGCCCAAAATAGGAGATCAGTCTTTAGGTTTTGAATGAAGATTGGTCGGTAGACTAGAAACAAACCATCAATATTCCTAATTCATGGTTAATGCTTTCAGAGAACATTAGCATATGCTATTGTTACTAGAACAAGTAATGGATGGAGCTAGTTAATTAAATGTATCACTAACATGTTTGATGATAGGGCATTAACTAATGGTAGGGGTTAGTTAACCAAGTATATAATCATTTACTAATTATTGTTTTTTTTATTGTAATTTGTTTTGGCTTTTAATTAGTAAAAAACAACCCAAACTTTATTAATTATAAAGGACAAATACCATAAATAAATAAAAAAACTAATGTACTTTCTGTTTTTTCTCATAAAAGTCACTTAACAATTTTTTGCATGTTAAAATGTCTTCACAAGTTAAATTTGAACAAAAAGGAGACAACTTATAAAAATATTTTCTTTATGTGGCATATATGTAATATGGGGAAAGTGAATACGATATTGTAGACGTGTAAGCTTAGACGCGAAACACGTAGTTCTAATATAAAGCATCTTTGCGACCTTCAATTTAGAATTCTATTCCAAACGTAGGCATCTAATTGCTGCAGATATTAAATTGTAGTTTTGGATTCTAATTACATCACACATGATGGCAAATAAATTTTGGTGGGATTCTAACTGCAGCAAATAATCAATTTTAATATGTAATCCACATTCCTTGTATACTAACGATCAGAGCCCCAATTAACAAATTACCTCAAAAAGTTAACCAAAATAAACATTCGAAGATAAACTTTAATCACCAAAACCGTTAGTAATTGTTAATAATAAAAATACATTCATTGTTTTTATAAGTTATGCCACATTTTTGTTCAAATTTAACATGTGAAAGGACTTTAACGTGCAAAATATTATTGAGGGAGTTTTGTGAGAAAAAACAGAAAATATGTTGGTTTAATGGTCATTGCCCAACTATAGATTACTTAAAAAATTACAAATAAATTAATTACAATAGTACTTAAAAAAAAATTGAAATACGGGTAGAAATGCGACACGATATTACTAAATTTCATCTTTGTTATATTGTGCTAAGATTTTGACTTATCTTCTTGGAGACTAATCAAAACCTATCATATGTTGTGTTAAATGGATTGCATGTGTATTTGAATACGTCTCTAAGCATGAGTTTGTTGAATCTCATTTCTAGTAATTTTGTATTAATGAGCTACGTGGCAAATGACAGCTCTACTTAACAAGGCCATGGATTGTGGGGAGCGAAACAGGGGCGAGCCCAACGTGGTGTCGAGCCATGGTGTTGAACACCGTGTAGCCCTTAGCGTGACCACAACCAGTGGTGGATCCAGAAAATTTTCTTGCAGGGGTCGGAAACTTTTGTGTCAGTACTCGGTTGCTTATCGCTATATAAATTTTTCTTCAGTCCGGCTCGGTTGTACGGGTCGGGTCAAATCGGTATATAATTTCTTTTTCGATCTGCTTTGGTCGTTTAAGTCGGGTTAAATATGGCCGGATCATATAAAAAAAAGATAATCACACAACATATCATGTTACGGTTATTACCATATAACAAAAAAAAAATATAGGATATGTCATTAGTTATGCATAATTAAAATACAATATATTTATAGTTGTTTTCTACGAGTTTTTATTTTTTGGTATCTAATCATTTTTATTTTTTTTTGAAAGGTAAATTTTTTTCTTGCTGGTAATGAGACTTGAACCCAAGACCTTGGCGTTAAAAGACTTTGTCTCTACCATTGGACCACCACCCCAATGACTTGGTATCTAATCATAACATCATTTGTTCGATATTCATATATTAAAAAAATATAAAAGCAAAACAAATGCTTATTAAAAGTTAATTAATCGTATACGAAATAAATGGGCAAGTAATTTTGGGCAAAAAAACATGCCGACTTTTATTATATATTAGGTTATAACTTATAAGTAAACTAACTTAGAAACAAATAAATGTTTTGTTGGCATTATCTTTATATTCACATGTCCTATTAAATTTTGATAAAATAATGGGCTGTGAAAGAGATTTAGTAAAGGCCCTAAGAGCATTCTCATCTAATCTCTTATTTTGTGTGAGGGGTGTTTTTATAATTTAGAGAGTAATTCAGGGTGTTGTGAGTGAAGAGTTTTTATATTTTAGAAAAAGTAGTGATTTTTCTGTATATTTGAAAAGTTACTGTTCATCCCTTATAATTTTTTAATATATTTTGAGAGTGATTGTGAGTGAAGGAAAGAGAAAAGGTAATGATAAACGGTATAAAAAGTATTATTTAATTGAAATGGAGACGTAAAATGTAGTAAGTTTTAGTGTAATTTTTTATTTAGAGATAGAGGGTAGGATAAGAATACTCTAACATCCTTAAAATGTTAAATTAGGTTGGTTTACACTTTTCTTTTCATCTCAAGTTCTCTTTGTTGGTGGTCGTTCTCAAATCCACAGGGGTCGGCTCCAAATTTTCATAGGGGTCGACCGGAATTTTAACACATATACACCATTAAAAAAAATTATTCTCTTACAGGGGTCGGCCGACCCCCCCCCCCCCCCTCCACTAATGTGGCTACGCCACTGGCCACAACGTGGTGATGGTGCTGTGAAAAACTCAACGTCATGGGAAAAGTTGGGTAACAATAGCGTGGAGTGTGGTGTTGATCAGTTCCTCATGTTGGTAATGGAATAATATGATAATACGATAAACCTTTAATTATACGCGTACCTGTTATAGTATGGAGATTAGTAACACATCAGAGAAGGATGTAGACAAATTGTCAACTTGGTCAAGTTCTCATTTAAGGTGTATAGTTAAGGATGATAATTAAGGCTCTTGAGAGGAACCCGGTTTTAAGATAGAGGTGGCACATAAATTTCTTATGTGTGTGTGTTTAGGTTATGATGTTAATCTTATCTCTCTTTATATACACCCAAGAGGAAACCCTTTATTAGTTAATCAAGTGTAATATGGTCCATCAACAATTACCAAACTAATATATAATAAAGTATAATTAATATTTTGATCTAATATTATATAAATGATAATTATGACCATGTATATGCTATATTTATTCTTGCATTCTCCCAATTGGCCGAGTAATCATTTATTATGAGTATTAGATAAGTCTGATCAAAAGTTAATACTCATTTTAGCTTTGAACTCAAACTGCAGCAGAGAAATACAGTCATTGAATTTAATATCAGCTCAAGACCCCCATTAATCATATTGTAGTCATTATTTAAAACATAAGTAGTTATGATCAAAATTTTCAAGTCCTTCAAACGTTTGATTTGTATAATAATTTGTCTAGGGCTGTAAACGAACCGAACGAACACGAACAAGGCTTTGTTCATGTTCGTTCGTTAAGAAAATAATGTGATCACGAACGGTTCACGAACACTTACCGAACAAGATTTTATGTTTGTGTTCGTTCATTAAGGAAATTAATGTGTTCATGAACAGTTCACGAACACAAATAAAATTGGCAAAGCTTAGTGATTGAGACTGATGTATTCATCAGAGTGAATAATGAAAGCCTATAAAGAATAGAATGAACACGAACAAGGGCATGTTCGTGTTCGTTCATTTAACTTAAAAGAACACGAACACTTAATCGAACAAATATTTATGTTCATGTTCGTTTATTTAAAAATAGACATTTGTGTTTGTTTGTTTGTTTATAATCTAAACAAACATAACTGAACAAAGATAAACGAACATGTATGAACAAATATAAATGCACATAAATGAAAACACTCAAATGAACACAAATTAACAAATATAAAACTTCTAAGCAGATGAACATAAATAAATATAAAACCTATCCAGATAATATTTTATTATTTTCTATTAATACATAAATGAACATAAATAAACAGGCATAAACGAACGTTCATGAACATAAATGAACGAACAGAACATGTGTTCATGTTCGTTCGTTTAATTAAACGAACACAAATTTTTTGTTCATGTTCGTTTGTTTATTAAATAAACGAACATAAACGAACTTCCCGCCGAACAGTTCACTAATAGCTCACCGAACGTTCGGTTCGTTTACAGGCCTAAATTTGTCTATGTGTCATTATACATGCAGAACATATTAAACATACAAAATCAAAATTGGCGAGGAAAAAAATTAATAGTTAATCATTCATAGTACGATATACTTATACATGGTCATCAATAAACATGTCATGATTATAAGCGCTTTAATCAATAAACCCGTCATAATTAGAAATGAATAATGTAACATAACCCCTATGATACGAGGATAAAAGCTAGTAATTAATATTTAATTTGATATTATATAAATAATAATAATAGTCATATAAATAAATATATAAATAATATATTTATTCTTCATGTAGAGTCATAAGGGGTAGGCACGTGCATCACCGCCATCATATGTTCATATGTGAAAATCCTATATGAGTGGTATGACCCATAAATGGTAGTTTTCATATCCATTTTTCTCTCACACCTATGACCAGATATATAGAAAGAAAGAGCGAGTTTTTTAGTTGATTTAAAACTACATCTGATGTGATTAATATGTGGGTGACGGTGGGGATTTTCCGTTTTTTCTTTTTCTTTTTTATTTAAATGATCATCAATTTGAATTTTGAACACTACAATAAAGTGACGTTAAAAACACCATGTTCATAATTATAGGAAACATAAAATGAAATACTACAAAAATACCACATATGCTATAATTTTATATTTTTTTTAAATTCATTTTGACTTTAAACTTACTCTAATTACTTGTTTATTCGTAATTAATATCATCAAAAGAGACTCCAACAAGTAAACAGAAAATTTGAAAATATTGGTTTAAGCTGATAAGACTTTCCTTGTGCTTATCCAACTAATATCTCTCCATTCATTATGATCATTTTCATATCCCATCATTTGAAAGCCAAGTAATATAATTGAACATTTAAATTATATTTTAGAAGTGATTTCAAGCTTGACTCGTTGGCACTTTACACCTCTAGTGATAGGCATACACGCAACTATCCCCCACCAAATCACGCCTCAAATTATTTTATATGGTTTGTCCGTACACATTCTATAAATCAAGAGCCAAGGCCGGAATTGCGTCACTCTTATAGTATCCTAACGAATTATAATATAGGATCCTGCTTCCTGGAAACCGGAATAGTGGGTTAGTATACCAAGATTCATATTGAATATAAAATACTATTTGAAGTCATTAATCGTATCATATCACAATAATATATAAAAAAATTAACTCAAATGATCATGCTTGTCCTTCAATATGTAGTTCGAATGGCTGGAGAGACATGCTATGCTCTGCCACACGACTTCGTCTATGCAAGGAAGAGAAGTAGTTGCACTTGCTTAGCTCGAACGTCCCAACAACATTCAGTTCACTTACATAAGATTCACTTTTTTACTTGTTAGCTACCGCTATTCAAGATCTTAGCTTTCAGGAAGCCCACAAAGTGGGTCTTACGGTCGGTACTACCTAAATAAAAAAAAGGAGTTTTCTTTCTGAGAGTAGGCTCACTGAATTAGAATGAGAGGTCACCATCACATCATTGTGTACAAGGGGATCTCGCTCGATTCGCAGACTGGTCTGACTCATAATTCACTTTTGACCCCATGTTCTATAGCCCGACCGCAGTGATGTTAATTGTTCGAGGTTTGATGGCCTTGGCCTTCTAGTTAAAAATTGTAAGCAGAAAGGGGTGAATCCTAATTATGATAGGCTGAGCTTGACTAGTAGCATGAAGAGTTATAGCTGCGGTAAAAAACTCGGCTAAAAGAACTCGCTTTCAAGGACTAAAAGGTGTCCCTAAAGCGGAGATCAGTCCTACCCTAACTCTTTGCTTTATTGGACTCCCTCCATCGTTTGGGTAAATGGTTGTAGCAGTCCAACTCAAGTGGAAAAGCAACCACCTACGTCAATAGAGCGAGAGAGAGCCCTCATACGGCCTCTTAAGGTTGGTTCTATGCTTCACAACAACCACCTTATAAGTGATTATCAATCTGTCTTTAGATCAGAAGTAGATGTCTCTTTCAGGACTCTTTTTAGATGATATGAAGCATGAGATAGTTTCCACATCCATCACAAAACAAAGGTGAATTAAAAGAAACGAAATATCATAAACATGAAACCACACGTATAAAGTACTAACTTTCAATTTAAAATTGAATTAAAAAGCTAGTGAAATATCATGAACATGAAACTACACAATCAAACAAACACGTATAAAGTACTAACTTTACAAATTGAAGTATACTAAACAGAGGTAGAACCATGGGAGGGTCAAAATGGTCCAGTAACCCACCGATCACCAAAATTTGTATATTTTATATATAAAATGTATGTTCTTTTTGTAGAAAAATATGAATTGGACCGATAGTAGTGGAAAGAGAATAAAACCTTGTGATTCGTTATTACCCTCTAACAGACTTACGTCTTTGATACCATATTCATATATCTATACAAATTATTAGTTTATTACTAGTAGCAATTAACATCAGACATCCGCACATATGATCTGAAGAGCACTAAAATAATCCTGAAGGATCCAGACCTGTGTATGAAACAAATTCATCTTAACCTATTTTGGCACCTCTAGTCAAGTCAAATCAAGCTTGCAAACTATCTTAAGCTTTGTAAATAGAGCTCTAAACAAGAGCTTAAATCAGAACACATTCAAGTTAAACGAGCCAAACTCATGCTTAGACACAAGCTCGAGCTCAAACTCATGCTTCGCGACAAACGCGAGCTCAGCTCATCACTACAACCAAAAATAATCCAACAATTGACCCGAATAAAACCAAACAAAAAAAAAAAGAAATAAGAATATAACAGAATTGTTATACCAATAGCACAAATCTTAAATCCATTATATACATCTAAACAAGCAAAGATATAGTCTCCTCCAAAACGACAGAAATATACTTAAAACAGAACAAACTAACATCCAAGTCTTAAGGGTAGCGTTTCCACGAGTTGTCTTCACGATTGTTCCTAAATGCGCAACAACCAATGGAGTAGACAATGATGAGGAATACGAGGAAGACAACATTTAGGACAGCAACCTTTTTCCAATCACTCTTTATGTTATCAAGCAATCCAGCCTTGCATGATTGGCAATTGTAGCAGAAGGTGTCTTGATCATTGCCCCAAGCATTGCAGTCCGAGATCGTTGATGTTGCGTTGGTCTTGGTCCACGTAGTTGGGTTCACGTAGGTGAAACCGCAAGCGTCCAAAGGCTTGCAGCAACCAGACTGCAAGTAACATATAGTGTTAATCAGATGATATGTCAATTTTGACTTATTTACTTATGCCCGGGGTAGAATCAGGTTTCAGGGTGTAAACGAGCCGAGTCAAGGATAAACAACCTAAAGCCCAAGCATAAATGTATATTCGAGCTTATTTAATAAACTAGTTCAAGCCCAATTTTCACATATCAAACTTGATTAGGCTAGGGAAGCCTAAACAAACCTCTTAATTACATATTTTTTACTTATTATATAATAATAATAATAATAATAATAATAATAATAGTCAGTATAACAATATTAAATTAGAATAAAATAGAAAATAATATATTAAGTCATGTGTAAAACCTATATTTATATTTTTTATTTATTATATAACAATAATAATTAGGATAAATATAATTAAATAATATATACTATGCCATAGGTAAACTTATTTGTATATATAAATAATGATAAATGTATATAACTAGATAAATTAAATAATTAATAAATACATCTGAGGCAAAAAGAAAAAAAAAGCTAAAGAAATGGAGCTCAAAACAAGCCAAGTTCAAGCTCTTTTAAGTTAAGCGAGCTGAGCTCGGGCTCGGCCTGCCTCATTTACAGACGAGTACCCAAGTTCAGCTCTTTTAGGTCAACCAAAACTATGGTCACCTTTGTTTAATGAGTCCATCATGCTTTAGAATTCACATCAAGAGTCACTTTGTGCTTACCAAAAAACTCAATTTTATAACCAACACACTTTTTTTCCATCCATTAAGGTTAAAGTCAACTTTCAGTTTAAAAGCTTACTTACTTTATAGATTTAAAAAAAAGAAGCAGTTGCATAAACAAACACTTTATCATCATAAACAAATCATAGCAAGTCCCACATAAACCTTTTGATGATGTTATATACATCAAAGCCAGTTATTTTTAAATGGGACCAAATCAAATTAACCCTGAATATGCTTAGTTGGCTCGTTGAGGCATGTTGAACCAGTTTTCTGGTTCGTTTTCAATAGTTCAAAAGATCCGGGAAAAAAAAATAGATTTTCAAAAAATCTAACATTTATTCCAAACATAAATTCTAACATCATAAGTTCCCTATCAAAATACTAATATCAAATATACTCAATTGAAATAATTAAAAATTTGTTTACTGGTTCCATCAAATACAATTTTTTTATATTGCAATCTCTTTTTCTTTTTAGTTTTTAAACTCCAAAATTCTCTTGTCCTAATGCAAGTCTACAAATATTATAAACTTTGAGTAAATCTAATAATATATTTTTTTAATATGATATTATAGAAAAGTTAAAAATAAGAACATGCATAGTGGACGCTTTATAGGAGAAAACGACCCTCGGAGCGCTATGGGTACTTTTTGTTTTTTTTGGCCCTGGGCCTTTTGGTGAAGGCGCCGGGTGGGGGAGAGTTTTGGCCAATCACATTTATATTTTTATTTATATTAAAAGTTCAGAAAAACTTTTAAAACTAACAATCGAGTAATGAGTGAACGGAGGTTACGGGGCTTTATACTATACCACTTTTTGCATAAAGCCCCTTTATAGCGTGTACGTCACGTGTCCCATAACGCGTTTAGTTGGTGCTTTACCACTGCACATGGTCTAAAAGCATATACAGTTTACACCTCCTTTCTACCATTTTATTTTAATATTAACTTTACCAAAATTTAGATCTAAGTCAACCTATTGATGATATTGACAATTGAATTTACACCACCTACTCCAATTATTCCACACCCACAAACCAAAAATAATGAATTTCAGATCTAAAAAAAAAAATACCTGAATAGCAGACAAATGTTTCTTATTAAAATCATCAAGCGGAGTATTATTCCCATCATCAATCAAGCTCTGGCAGACCTTACTATCCCGCAAACAACTACTAATCTTCCTCCAATTCTTCTCACTGTTCACCCGCTTCTGCAACCAGCTCGAATAATCCCCAAGCCTATACTCCTTATACCCTTTACCGGACACCGCCTCTCCAGCGCCCTTATTGGTCACAACGAACGCAAAGATCGTGAAACAGAAGAGCAGAACGATTAACAGGAACATGACGAGGAGGTAGACCCAGAGGAGCCAGGACACGCGGCAGCAGGCGCCGATGAGGCCGGCGAGCGAGACGATCATGAGGAAGACGCCGAGGGCGATGACGGGCTTGTCGAGGAAGCGTTCGCATTCGGAGGTGCCTTGGCGGGAGAGCCAGATGCCGCCGGCTAGGATGGGGATGGAAAGCAGGAAGGTGATGAAGTTGAGGATGCCGACCAGGTTGTTGCTGAACCGGACCATGGTTTAAGGGGTTTGAAATGAAAAGGCTATTGGCTTTTTGGGGATTTTTATTTTTTTCTTTGATGGAAAGAAAAGTGAAAACCTAGTGGGGGTTTTATATGGTGTAATGAGCTGGGTGGATGGAGGATAAGTTTTGAGTTTATTGTATATTGGCCCCTTGTCTTATTTAATATTCAATATAAATGTATAAAGTCATGACTTAACAATTGTGTTTTCTTAAACAGTTAAACTGCAAATTCGCTTAAAAGGAAAAGGAAGTTCATAAATTTCATCATTGATGCTGATAACTTTATGATCAGTACGACACTGGTATCAATTCGTACCGGTATCGATAATAGCAATATCAAATTTTAATAAAGTTGTGTTTCAAATGTTTTAAGGAATTGTATTGATTTGGTAACATCGTATCTACTTTGGTACCCTTTGTTGTTTTTTTTTAATTGGCATTGATCGTATCAGATTTACTCGTAACCAAGGGTAACGAAAAAATAAAAAATCGTATCTAATTGATTCATAATAATAAATAAATAAACTATAACCAAATCCTAAACATACAAAATGTCCCAAAACTGTATCAGTTTTAATATGAAAACAAAAGAAGAAAGATACGAATAACCAGTGCCTAAAACTCAATAAATACTCTACATTTTTCAGTCGGTACCAAATACCGGAAGAATACAGGCACCGATATCAAAAATACCAAATACTAAAAATGAGTAAAATGGGTATTGAATATCGTACCATATGTATTGGTTGGGTAACAAAACGGTATTTGGGAAAATAATTCCTAGCTTGTTTATACATGTTAATATTAATGAAATATGTTTATAAATCACAAAAATCTTCTTAACAAGAATCAAACAAGTTGGTTCGGGCTATTTTATGTGTCTATGATTTGGTTTGCAGTTTGATATACCGGGTCTAATGTTTGGCTAATGGTAACGGCCTACAAATTTCATCAAACCGGTCCTATTCGACCATAAACACCTGTTAACGATTTCTATAGGTTTAATTATTTTTAATCATTTGTGATGGAGAACAGTGGATGGATTTGCTCCTGTTATTAAGTTTTGGGACTCGTTGTGTAATTTATGCATGTACAAAGGGCACAATGTTTTGGAGGAGTAATACGTGTTACGCGCCGCTTACGCGTAAAGTATTTGAGTTCAAACGGCATGGTGTTGGAAGTTTCATTCTTCTTTGCCCGAAGACCTGCTCTCTTTGCTTCCAAATCATGTTTCCATTATCATTTTAATTGAAAAATATTAAAATTATTAATTAAAATTGATTCCCTCTATAAACAAGAAAATACAATATAATATATTTTCTTGTAAGAACATTCTCAACCGATTCTCTATCATTATCTCTATAATTACATTGTATTTTTCTCTTCTATTTAATTAAATAATATTTTTTTATAATTTAATCATTACATTTTTCTCTCTCCACTCTATAATTTACAAAAAACATTACCTTTTTCCTAAATTTACAAAAAATCATTATATTTTCTCTCTCCACTGTATAATTTGCACTCAAAACTTCACCATATAATTTACAAACCCTCCTCACAAAATTTTGGAGAATCGGATGAGAATGCTCTAAGCATTTAATTGTATATGCATATGTCTTGTGACAATCAATTCCTTTACCTTTTTGTTAATGGATGATTATATACTTATAACCAAATAAATTATTTAAAAAGTACTGATTACATTGAAATATTCAATGAAGATAAACGAGCAACAAGCTGTGCGGTTTATCCCTTTTTGAATTGTAAAACCAATCTTTTAAAAATTACATTGATATTGGAGTCATGACATTACTATGCATGACATGTTGAACTTCGCTAAGTAACTCCACAGCGTTATGTGTGAGGAAACCAAACGTGTCAAATGCAAAATGCATAAATACATGTAGTCTTGTCAAGACATATTCTCATATTTAATCACCTTACATAAAGCAGCTTATTATGTATAGTGATTATTCAATCAAGATTAAACTTAAATAGCATGTAAAAATTAATTTAGTAAATAATATTAAAGTTTTATAAGTGTCAACTTATGGGTAGACCTAGGTAGGGGTATAGGTATCGGGTTACATGATCATAAACTTTGTTTTATATGGTATTTATTAGATCAAAGTTGAAAGTCCAGTGACACGGTAAGTTTACGAGTAGTGATACCATAGAAAATTGGTGTGATTTGAGCAAAGAAACACATGATTAAAATGGTAACCGGTAACCATCCTGTATTGAAGAGCCTACCCATGAGATGGACCTCATAAGCAGACTCCAGCCTAGTAACAACAAAAAGCCCAACAGCAAGAGACCCAATAGCCCAAACGTTCTAGAAGCTTACTTGGAGGGAAATGGATTTGGAGGGAAATGGATTTGGAGGGAAAATGCCTCTTATGGATTTAGAGGGAAACTCCCCTCTATATAAAGTGAGGAAAGAATCATGTAAAGGAACATGACACATCCACTAATACTTACAAATACAACATTTGATCATCATTCTCTACATCTTGTTAGGCACCTTACTCCCCTCATGAGAATAGGTTCCAACATTGTCGCCATCCGTGGGACCTCTTGATCACGGGTCTCATTAAACCTCTAAAAGAATGGTCGATTAAATCTACCGCAACCACCGTTGTCTCACCGGAAAAAGGTTGTGGTTCGTCCGTCCAATGTTTCGGTAAACAAGCACCAACCTTGTTCAGGATCTCCGACGTCATTTCCGACGCCGGAATCGTTTTCCCGACTCTTCGGAATATTCCGTGAAATCAAGGATCTTAAAATATCCTCCGGCGGGTCTTGAAAAGCCAGACACGATGACTGCTTTCAGCCAACAAGGCACATGCTCTTTTTATGGTACTAATTTCAACCACTTCGGCAACAGACCACCGCAACCGCCACCCCCGGTTTCATAGGAATCGGCACCGTCACTAAGTCTATAGTGCCCACAAGTGCACATCCATACCGGGAAGATATTAAAAACACCGGTGGACCAATTTTGTTTGAAGACGATATGGAGGTTGTAGAAATTACGTCAAAGGCCGAAGATAACTGCAGAGTTCATACGAACTCACTGACTCCCTTGTACAATTTCTTCATTTTAGATAGCTAGAGCTAAGCCTGTCCTAAGTATGAGTCGGGGGGGCGGAGCGCTAAGAAAGAGAAAGCGTTATCACTATACGAAATGAAGCAGCGGCTAGCACGCTAAGCTAAGATCAACCACTTGGAGAACGCGGAGCCTTTCTTTCTCGGTCGTCTAAGAGCAAGCATCGAAGAGCAAGATTGGGAAGAAAACTTCAGGTGTCTACAGAACATTTAGATCAACATAAGTTTACGGAAGCGAAGTGTAACGTCCTCGTTTCAGTAATAAATAAATGAAATATTTCGAGTTTATTTACTTGCCGTATCGAGAGACGTCAATCAAATTAATTAAATATTTAAGGAGAATGGATAAGTTAATAAAGGTTAATGGACTTGAAAGTAAACTGGGCTTAAAAGCCTTTGGGCTTTGCCTATTTAAACCCTTAAAACCCTAGATTTTTCCATCCTTATCATTCACCATCATTATCCAATCATTGTACACGCACCATACACACAACACAAATCTCCTGTACACAAACATTTCAAATCCCATCTCTTCCACCCAAGTTATTCAAGATTCATCCAATCTAAATAGCAAACTTTATATTTATGTATCTCGATTCCCTTCTCGTTAAGATTATTAATATGAGACCGAGCCAAACTGACATACACGAATCGATATAAAACGAACTGCGATAAACGAGTTTCAATCAAAATAATAACGTCAATGTTTAGAAAATAAATAATACAAATAATAAACCATCGAAAACGGGTCTTCAACGAGATCCGGATTCCAACAGATCCGGCAAAAAATGGGACCCGAACTAGATCCGTGGTGCCGAGACTCGAACCATCGGGCCCTATTTACACGAAGCCAAATAACAAGGCAACACAATACAAAACGAATTCCGGTAAGGATGTAAACCCAATTCCGGTGAACGGAAAAGCTGCACGAAACCCGAGGCGAGTTAAACGAACCAGATCCATACCCGATAAGACTCACGCGAAGTCCGGTGATGCGAAACCTGTGCGGACCCGAAACCCCTTGTGCGACAACCCATTTCGCGCGAATCCCGGCACGCGAATTATCGGGATGCGAAAGTCCGGCAAGCGAAATGATTCCAAGCGAAAGTCCGGCAAGCGAAATGATTCCAAGCGAAATGATCCCAAGCGAAATGATTCCAAGCAAAATGATCTCAAGCAAAATGATTCCAAGTGAAACTTGAATTTCGCATCCCAAGCGAATTCCCTGCTTGAGGTCTCTTAAGTAGCACCGTAGTGGTGATGCCGGACTTCTGGAGTAGCGGCGAAGGTATGGTGTGGCCGGACATAGAGAGTGGCGGCGGTGGCTGCTCGTCGGTAAGGAGAAGAGAGAAGAAAGAAGGATGATGGGGGGAAGGGGCTAGGGTTAAAGTAGATGGGGTGGGGGTGTGGTGATGGTTTATATAATAATAATAATAATAATAATAATAATAATAATAATAATAATAATAATAATAATAATAAGCAAGTACTAATAATAAATAATAAAAAAAAATAAAAGGATAAGATAAGAATAAAAAAGATTTTATAATAAAAGGATTGTGGAGATGAGAAGGTATGAACGAAACCCGAACCCGAGACCCTTCTCGTCCAACGACCCGTAAACCGCCCCAAATAAAGAAATGTGAGCTAAACGAGCCAAACATGAGAACTTGCCTATAAGAATGAGATTAAATGAAGGATAGCTTATAATAAGCAAAAGTAAGAACTTAACCGAGTATGAGTTAGATACGAACCCGAACTCGTTTAGGGAAATGTTAACTTATAAACACGTTGAGGGTATGAACTAATAATGAAATAAGAATCATATATATATAGACAAAAATAATAAAGAAGGATTAAGAATATTAAATTATTATGAACGGTTAAAGTTGAATACATGTCGTTCGGTGAAACTTGAAAGTTAACCCCGTTAACCTAATAAAGTAAGTAATGAAGCAAATATAGAAATTAACACATGTATGTTATTAACAGTTAGTTGAGCTCAGTTGAAGAAAGGAATTACTATTAATTCAGAGAGGAATCAACTCCAGGTGAGATCTAGCCCCTTTTATGTGTTATGTTTTCGGAGCTGTGTGCATACTACGATGTGTTTAGATTTATACACTTAACTTAAATGGTAAGTGTATATTAGATATATGTTTGCGTATGAATGTGAATGATTTGGGTTTATTAACTTAGTATGCTCGTAGTTATAATTAAGTATATTATAATTGGAGGATAAAGGTATGAAACGAACGAATGTATGATTGTATGGTTGAATGATTAGTAAAGGGGTTGCGGACCCTACAAATATATGCGAAGAATATAGGGTTGCGGACCCTACAAATATCTGCGAAGAATATAGGGTTGCGGACTCTACTATAATCTGCGAAGAATATAGGGTTGCAGACCCTACTAATATCTGCGAAGAATAAAGGGTGGCGGACCCTAATAATATCTGCGAAGTTTATAGGATGAAAGGCTCGTTAAAATATAGAAGGGACGCGTAGATATTAATTAAAGAAATTCAGATAAAGTATGGAAGATTGTATGAATGTATGTATGTACGTATGTATGTGTGAATGTAGAAAAACAGGTAACTAATTAATACGTATCTTCGGACGCGTATTGATAAGTAAGTGGATGCATTGTATGTTAATTAACTAGAACTCACTTAGCGTAGCTGACTTTTAGTATGAACGCAGGTGAGTAGGATGAGACGGGTGGCTTGAGGGAGACACGTGGCGAATAAAGGAAGACTGGCATCGAAGAAAAAAAGAGACACGTGTTAGTTATGTTTGATGTTTAAGACTTATGTTATTTCAGTTTAAAGACAAAGTATTTAAGTTATGTAAGAATGATTGACTTTATATTCCACGAAATGTTTTAATTAACTCTTATTTTACGAATTATGTGAATGAGTAAGTCCAACCAGCGAGAAAGTAGGGCACCCGGGTCGGGGGCCTTACACGAAGAGGCTCAGTTTTGAGCCCATTCTACCCAGGTGCGCCACTTCAACTCAGTTTGGAGTCCCCTTTCGCTCACGTTCAAGCCCATTTAGTTCAAGACAACAAGTCTTCTAGTAGGATCCCGTCCAGCGGAACAACAAAATCTTGCCGAAATATTAAAGTTGACTCCGGAGATCTCGACGATACCTTCATTCTTAATGAAAATAATCGGTTTGTTCTCTTCATCATGCTTGCGTTACTTTAGCACACCGTATGGGTTACAAGAATTGTTTTACATCATCATTGAGGTTTGAAGTTCTAGAAAACACATCCAAGTATGAGTTTCTATTGAAAATAAAATAAATATAAAACAAAAAAGTAAATGAAATAGAATAAGAGAGAATGGTCAAATCCTACATTACCCTACTCTTATTCTAAGACCACAATCTATTCTATGTATAAAAAAATGGTTTGAAAAGAATCTTGGTAAAAGTATGGATTTAATATTTATTTGTTACAAAAAAGGGAGACATGGTCATGTAAAGTTTTCTTTTAAAAAAGGTGGTGTGACCATACATGCTCGCATGCACCACTCTTTTAAAAAAGGTGATGTGACCATACATGCATGTGTTCTACATTATTTAAATGTTGCTTTTGTACTATATGTTATAAAGAAAGTCTTTAAGGTGACACATCTCTCAAGGAGTCCCTTCCTGGTCAAGTCAACAACGAGTCCCTTATTGACGAATTCTTGGATAAGTGAAGTCTCTCGATAAACAATTGCTTCAGAATGAAGTTCCCTACTTAACAATTGCTTCAGAAGGAAGTTCCCAACTTAACAATTCCTTCAGAATGAAGCCCCCTGATAAACACTAGGTTCAGAAGGAAGTTTCCTACTTAACAATTGCTTCATTAAGAAGTTCCCTGCTTAACAATTCCTTCAGAATGAAGCACCCTACTTAACAATTACTTCAGAAGGAAGTTCCCTGCTTAACAATTCCTTCAGAATGATGTTCCCTACTTAACAATTCTTTCAAAATGAAGCTCCCTACTTAACAATTGCTTCAGAAGCAAGTTCCTTGCTTAACAGTTCCTTCAGAATGAAGTTCCATGCTTAACAAAACCCTTAGAATGAAGTTTCCTACTTAACAATTCCTTCGGAATGAAGCCCCCTGCTAAACAAATCCTTCAGAATGAAGCCCCTTACTGAAAAATCTCTCCTGAACGCCCCGCCTACCAAACCATCTCTCTGGAGCATACCCCCTAAGAAATAATTCAATTAGAACGAGGTCATTCACTGAAAAATCTCCCTAGAACGAAGCCCTTTACTGAAAAATACCTTTAAAACAAAGTCTCTCACAGAATAATTCCTTCAAAACAAGGTCCCTTACTAAACATTCCTTCATAACAAAGCCCCTTCCAAGAAAAGCAAGTCATAATGGAGCCCCTTCCAAGAACGAAGCCTCCTTTCAAGACAATCCATTCATAATGATGCCCCTTCCAAAATAATCCTTTCGTTACAAACACTCCTCCTAGACAATCCGTACTAAAGCCCCATTCCATATTACAAGAATATTTTTCAAAGAATGAGATTCCCTTTCCAAGGGATGAGGTGTAAAAACATTCTTCCATGAAGAAAAAATATCATTTGGGCAAGAGTTATTTGCAAATGAAAACAACCTCTTCCAGATTTTCCTTTTCAAGAAGAATAGTCCCTTTCCAATGAAGGAAGTATTTGAAATGCCTTTCGTGAGGAAGGAGAGACTTCTATATCAACTTTTTGTATTACAAGATTTTTATCTGAAGGAGAAGAATCCCCCTCCAAGGGATGAATTGTTCAAAGGTACTTCTTTCCGTCAAATATCTTTGCTACATCACAACATCCCGTACTACAAGAGTTTTCTAGAAAGAAGAGAAATCTCTGTCTAGGGGATGACACACGTGAAAGGTCAATCCCATGCAGAAGAAACACCTCCATACACCAACATAGAGCTGTGGGACTAATTTGACATTGCATCATTGTGTCGTGGGTTTTCGTCATTAATGTCTCTTTACTAAGGCAAGGGGGACCCCATTCTTCAGCTTTAATGCATGAAGACGTATCTCGTAAAGAAATTACCATCTTAAAGAGACTTCCTAGAAGAATAGTCCCTTTCCAATGAAAGAGGTATTGGAAAGTCCCTTCCAAGAAGAACGAAAGTCTTCTACAGTAACACATCATGTTTCAAGAGTTGTCCTTTTAAAGAAGAAGAGTCACATTCCGAAAAGTGACAAAGTCTCTATAAAAGGAAAAAAGCTTCCTGTAACAGCACTTAACATCCCAAGAATTTTGCAAGGGGAAGAAATGTCACACCCCGTTGAGCGATTTGCGGAAGCGTAAAACGGAAATGTAACAGACACCTCTGGTATCAACCACATTGCTTATAAAGAACAATACAAACTAGTTTACAATATTTTACATCGATCTAACTTTGTTTACAACTAGGTGATACAAACAAAAACCAGTCTGTTAAGCGACTTTACTTCTTACTAGCACACTTGCATCAATTCACCCAGCATTGATCGCAAGTCAAACACGTAGCACATTGACTTTCTAGTCCAAGTCTGGTATACCTGAAAAAACATGTTAAAACGGGTCAACTACAAATAGTTGGTGAGTTTCAAGAAATTAGTTGTGCGTACAACAATCACAGTTGTAAATACGCAAGTATGTATGTATGTACGTTCACAAGTACGTTTGTTTGTATGTTTATGATGTAATTATGCTAAGCTACAGTGAAGCCTTGACTGTTCGTGCTGCGTGCCTCCATTTCCCACGCTCAATCAACCACTGTGGCCCCCTTTCCGCCCACAACATGCCCTGAGTAGCTATGTCAAACACTACATAGCGTGTTTGTATAATTATGGTCATGTGCAATGGGATAATGTCTCAGCAAACCATGTTGGCCCCGCCTGGGTTTGTCAACCAATAGTACTATTCACAAGCCACCGGCTCGAAGTTAATCACTGTGTTAGTGGGGACTTTCGTGTGTTAGCACTTACATAATTCCCATCATCAAACAGTTCAGAATATATATATATATACGTATCAACATGTTTTTCACCCCAAAAGTTCGTAAAAGTAGTTTAAAAGTGGGGTCATGAAACTCACTGTTTTGTAGGCACTCAGTGCGAGGTCAACTCGGGGTTCGTTTCCCTTGCTATCACTTAGTCCCTATAATTAATATTATAATAATATTAATATTTTAATATTATTATAATCTCAATACTAAATCGGGCTGTATAGCTAGTCTGGATATAGTTGTTACACCCAGAAAGTGTCAGTAGGCTTAGATTGCGATGTTGTTCAATGTCTAATACTTAAAAACCAAACTTGGCTCAGTTTTCCGGTTTTCCCAGCTGCGCCAAGTTGTTCGTTTATGCGTTCAGAAAACAGTTATGGGGAAGTAAGCTTGGGTAAATGTGTTGGTCGATAAAATGATTAACTTATAAAGAAAGATCACACATTGGGGTTCCTGATTCACTACGGGGCCCGTTTCCGTTTATTCAGTTTGATGTGAGGAGAAACGCGCACAATCTATCCAGATTGCCCAGGTTTCTCATAAAATGGTTCGTTTTTACATAATTAATCCAAAAATATGATTTTTGATCACTCTTGGGGTTCTGATATTCCTGCAGGTTCGTTAATCACGAATTTGCCGGTTTTTATCATAATTGAATTTGTTTAATTTTCAAATTAGCATAATAAATTAACCGTTAATTATTAAATTATGAAAATTTAGCCACTTATCAAATAAAATATTTAGATTTTTATAAAAATATTTTTGGAATTATTTATTGGTTTATTAATTTATAAAAATTTATTTTATCTGCTATATTTAGCTTGAAAATCGTCAGTTTATCCCAAACGATTTCCAAAAATTCCACAAAAAATTCCTGGATGCTTGATTTTTATCCCAAAACCATATGTATCAATTCCAGAATGTAACAACCTTGTTCAATATTTTGTTTGGGCAAAAAACGACTATAAAAACTCATATGAACGCAAATGCATAAAACCTACTTAGGCTTTTCCAAATGCTCCCAAATTTCATCTGTGATCAAAATATATCAAATATGAGTTCTCCACAAAATTTAATAATTTTTCAAGTATTTTAACTATTTTTTCCCAAATAAACGTCCCAATTCGGTAATAAATTCGCCAAATATTCTTGGATGGTCGAAAAATTACCAAATTTGAACAGGGACTCAATGATATGGTCCCCTGAGGTCCCCTGAAAAATTTCATGACCTAAAAATATGCACATCACAATCGAATCCTAAACAGCCCGTAATCGAGTGACTCGGTATTACCTTAGCGGGTTTTGGTTCGTTTTCGCCCTTCTAATCAAGTTTTCGGGTTCTTGTGCTTCAATACAAGCTAGATACAGGTCCTATATCACAAAACAAGCATGTTTCATCAATATGGCAGCCTTGAAACTTAGGGTTTTGGCTAGGGTATTAAACCGAACTTTTGAACCGTAAAAATGCCGTTTAAACCCCTATAATCCGTGTTTTTGGACAAAAAAACTATTCAAACCCAGGGTTCCTAACCATTTGTATGATCAAAACATGTTTATGGACCGTTTTTAGGATTTTTACACGGTTAGGAATGATTTTTGGTAATCATACTATGTTTATATGGTATTAAACAAGTTTAAGCAAAGGTTAAATGATTCAATCATGTGAATTTTCCTTTAGGTTTTCGGTTATATGAAGAGATGCAGATATAGAGCTTCCAGAATTTGCAAAACGTTGATTGAAAAAGTCTTACATCTCACTTATATATTAAAAGGAAACTTAATTGGGGGGGGGGGGGGGGTAAGCCCCTAGTTGCGTACGCAAGTAAAAAAAAAAAAAGAAGTCCCTTGGGCCTCTTTCGTTCCATAGGCCTCGATTTGCGTGCCCGGATGTAAAAGCCAAGTCCAAATTTATTTTAGGTTCGGGGTTTTGGCGCGAAAAATATATCGGGTGCGTCAAACAGTGCGAAAACGAGTGTTTTTCGGCTAGTTTGTATAAATTTATAAAAACATACTATACGTTTGTAAAAATCGAAAATATTTTCACGGATCGCTTAAAACATTTCAAGTAAGTGTTTGGTAAAATCCTTTTCGGCTTAACGGATGATACAATGCTTGGTTTGTGACTATCTTTCGCGTTTAAATCTATAACAGGTAGTTAAACGAGCATGTTTTCGTTTAACTTGTTTGCTATCGAACTAAGGGCATAATACTTATATATTAGCTTGTATTAAACGTATATCACTTATAGATGCCCCTCTCCCCCCGAGATATATGAATCATAACCAGGCCTGCTCGGTTAATCGTTCGTTCGTTACGTAATAAGCGTTTAATCGTTAAATCGGTAACTATATATTAGGGTGTACCTAGTTTTGGCTCAAATGTCACAAGAAATCTCCATATCAATATTAACCTTTATCATAAAGGAGCGGGCCCCTCCCATTAGCCCCTTC